>NC_048222.1:70499660-70556182 GCF_002007445.2 Ailuropoda melanoleuca
ATGCCTCTTCTCCCCTCCCCCCGCCCCACTCCGGGGCCAGGGTGCCTGCATTCTCTCTTGGTCGCTCAGTCCATCCCTAAACTAGTCTCCCTCCCCCTCTTAGTTCCCAGTAAAAAGTTATTCCCCTAGAGAGCTTCTCGGAGCAAATGCTCCTGCTTGCTCCCCAACGAAGCCAGGTCCCTCAAGATCTCCAGAAAGCCCTTCTCTGTACACTCTGCCTGACCCGGATGTTCATTGCTTTATTTGCTTTTGGTACTTAAGCATCCCATTTTCTCTTCCAGTAATAATCTCCATAGGTTCCCCGTAAGTGCTCCTGTGTGTTCTGTACACGTTTAAAACTACTCCCGTCTGGGCCATACTGGAAGTCGCCAGCGTTCGTATTTCATGTTATGCTTTCTAAGACACTCCTTTAGTTAGGCTCATAATAGCATCACTTTGGGTTTTTTGGGTTTTTGTTTCTGCATTCCTCTAGAACTCCTTGCATGCAGTAGGCTCTTAATGAATTTTGTTACCTGATTTTCTATTCCTGAAGCAACCTCAAAAAAAGGAAAGCCTTGAAAAATGAATAACCATACTTCCCACAGTCAGGAAATCACAAATATTTAGTGTCTTCTGTGTCAAAGCAGAGTCTGAGGAGACAGAAGCCAAGGCACAGTCATTGCTTTTGATGGACCCACAGTGTAGACAGCTCTGTGGTAGGCAGCTCCCACGCCACCCCCTGCACCAGGAAACACAGTGGCTGGGCCAAAGGGAGCTATTAGCCCAACCCTGACACTTGTCTTCCTAGATAAATGAGGGGGTAGTCCTCTGCAAGACCAGGGAAGAAAAGCTTCTGCCCCCTTCCTGTCTTTGAAATGAACTGAGATCAGAATTACAAATATTCTGGGTGCTCGTGGCTACTAGATAGTGCAGGCCTCTATGAACATACGAGTAAATAAAGTTGATGTTCCCTTCTTACTTATTAGCCCAAGAATATTGCCAACCCCAAGGCAATTTGTTGAGAAGCTCTATTTTGTAATTCATCCGGGATTCAGGGAAGGAAGGAGGTGGAAGGATGGGCTCCCTCAGCTCCATAGAGGGGCAGAGAAGAGAGATGGCCTAGCTGGTGCCAAAACAAAGTCAATTTTAAGTTATAACCCCAACTCACCCACATCTGGAATAGGCATTCCAATTCTGGGTGGGAGCAGAAGGACACCACAGGGTAGGGCAGGTGGGAACCCTGAGCTCTCCTAGCTGGGTTTTGGCTTCTTGGTTAGTGCATCTCAGCAGGTATCTGTCTTCACCTCCTCCTTCTACAACGGTCATTGCTGTGAAAGTAAAAAATAGGGTAGTGAGATTTAAAAGAAACAGTGCCAGATGCCAACTGAAATGCCCCCCAGCTAAAGAAACTTTTTAATGCACAAAACACAGTGCACGTTGGCAGTGGTTCGTGACTCTTATTAATTTCACTTAATTTTTTTATAATTACTCTGATTCTGATCTTTATTATCAAGTAGACCAAGAGGATATTCTGTTTAAGTAATAGGGTAAGGCATGTAGGTTTTATCTTTCTCTTTAAGAGGGCCAGGATCCCAGTTCCAAGTCCCACTGATTGCCATGTCCGCTCTTTGACTCCTGGTGGCCACCCCAGCCTCCGTCTTGGTTCGTCGTAGCTAATGATAGTTGGTCTGTCCTCCTCAGGGCCCCGAGGAGCCCCCAGGAAATGCGTTGGCAGTTCTCAAGCATTGGAGACTGAAAACTGTGGTTGGCTTAATGTATTTTTAACAACAGATTTTTCTATAAAATAACCAGAAAGCACAGGACTGAGTGCCTACCCTTGGCTCAGCAAAGTGCTGGTTATTGGGGGGAGGGGGAGGCTCCATTCAAGGAATTTTTAGCCTAGCTAGCAAGCCCAAACCAGGATGAACATCCTAAAAGTATGTGATGAGGAGCTAAGAGGTGTGGCCAATGCCAGGCATGCCCGAGGGGCTCGGTGGGGCAGGGCTCCTTGTGGCCTGGACAAGCAGAATAGGGGTAGGGTCCTTCTGTGGCTCCCTGCCCCCACTGTGGCTGTGGGAGAGGGAAGCGTGTGCTGAGTGGACAATTCAGGAAGAGAACAGGGCAGGGGCTGTCCTGAGTCCATGGAATGTCACAGCCTCGCCTTTCAATATCACTTCTTTTCTTTTATCAATTGTCCTAACCTGTGAAATGAGGGGGAGGCTTTTTGTTTGCAAACGCAGTGTACGCCCAGCCGATCATCAGCAAAGCCCGGCCTGACCTGCTGAAAAGCCACTTCATCCCCACTTTGGAGAAGCTGAAGAAAAAGGCTGTCAAGACCGTGCAGGAGGAGGAGCAGCTGAAAGCCGACACCAGAGGAGACACTCAGGAGGCAGAGCTCCTCATCCTGGACGAGTTTGCAGTCCTCTGCAGAGACCTCTACGCCTTCTACCCCATGCTGATCCGCTACGTGGACAACAACAGGTATGCGGGAGACCAGGGGTAGCCTGGCCGCGGGATGGAAAGATGGTTTTGGGTTGGGTTACAGACGAGGGAGGGAGGGCACATGGTCAATGACATGGCCACCCCTTCCATCCTCATATGCTACCGTAGCTCAGAGGGAGTTGGTCAGACAGGGGCAGCAATGACCCACTTCCCCTCTAAGCAGAGTGCTGTCACATGTTCATTCAACAGAGATTACCATGTGCCAGGCACTGTTCTAGGCATTGGGAGCAGGCAGGAACACAACAAAGATGTTTAGCCTAAGGGCTTTCTTGGGGCACGGAAGTGGGGCAACTGGACAATAAACAAAATAAGAACCTTAATACTTAGTGATATACTTTCCTTGCATAAGTAAATTATGCAAAGCAGAGTAAGGAGAATTAGGAGTGCCAGGGTGGTGCATAGTCACAGTTTTAAATAAGAACATTACTGAAAAACAGTATTTGAGCAAAGACCTGAAAGAGATGAGGTGGGGAACCATGTGGGTCTAGGAAGGGTTATATTCCCAGGAAGAGGGAACATGTGGGGTCAGCCCTGAGGAAGGAGTATGTTGGGGTGTTCAGGGGATCATAAGGGGGCCAGTGTGGGTGGAGAAGACTGAGGAGTGGGGAGAGTGGTAGCAGCTGTCAGAAAAGCAATGTGGGGCCAAGAGTGTAGGGCCTTGGAGGCCACCGGGAAGACTCTGGCTTTTATTCTGAGTGAGATGAAAAGTTGGTGGAGGCTTTGAGCTACTCTGTGATGTGATCTGATTCACTTTTTTTGTTAAGATTTTATTTATTTATTTGAAAGAGAGAACACCAGTGGGGCGGGGCAAGCAGCAGAGGGAGAGGGAGAAGCAGACTCCCCACTGAGCAGGAAGCCGACACCCCCCCCCCACCTCATCCCAGGCTCAGTCCCAGGGCCCTGGGATCATGATCTGAGCCACCCAGGAGCCCAGATCTGATTCATTTTTTGAGCGCTATGGTGAGACATGGAGGCAAATAAGGGGGTGAGGAGACCAGTTGGGAGGTTCACAGTGATCCAGTCAAGAGCTGATGGGGATCCTTAGAGACAGAGCCAGCTGGTGATTCCCAGGGCCTGGAGTGGGGAGGGGGTGACTAGGAAGCAACTGCTTAATGGGATGGGGGTTTCCTTTTGGAGTCCTAAAAATATGTTGGAAACTAGACAATGACAGTGGCTGCCCAACCTTGTGAAGTTACTAAATGTCACTATTGGCAAATTTCATATGTATTTTACCACAGTGAAAAAGAAAAAATAGTTTGATGGCTAAGACCAGGGTGGTAGCAAGGAGGGTTGACACAAGATGTCAGATTCTGGGGTCTGTTTTGAAGGTAAAGCCCTTAGGACTTCCAGATTGGAAATGAGAGAAGAAAGGAGGGTTAAAGATGATTCCGAGAAAATGGAAGGATGGAGTTTCCTGCAATTGAGTCAGGGAAAATTGTGGGTACAGATATTTTTAGGGGAAGTTCTAGAAGTCACTTTTGAACATATTAAACTTGGGTTGCCTATTCAATATAAAAATGGAAATGTTGAGTGGGCAGTTGAATATATGAGTCCAGAGTTCGGGAGAGGGTTCTGGGGTAGATGTGAGAATTTGGGAGTCAGTAACATACTGGAGAACCGTGAGACTGGATGAGAGAAAGGTCTGAGGGGAAGAGAGAGGAGTTCCAAGGACCGAGCCCTTGTGCTCTCCAACAAAAACAACAGACAGAAGAGGAGGAACCAGTGGCTGAGGCTGAGAAGGAACAGGCAGTGAGACAGGAGGAAACTGACAGAACATTGTGTTCTGGGTGCCAGCTTCACAAAGCGTTGCCAGGAGGAAAGAATGTTGAATAAAGGTTATTGATAATCTTGACGAGAGCACTTTCAATGAAGCAATGAAAGGGAAGCCTCTTTGCAGTGAGCTGGAAGAGAACAGGAGAAAAGGACTTGGAGACAGCAGTACAGAACACTTGTGCAAGGAATTTTGCCACAAAGGGGGACAGAGCGAGAGGATGCTGGCTGGAGGCAGAAGCAAGCTCCAGAGTTTTTAGGAGGGAGACTTGTCAGCTCATTTCTTTGTTAAAGATAATGATCTCATTAGAGAAGGAGGAATTTATCATGTAAGAGTGAGAGAGATAATTTCTAAAGCAGTGTTCTCTGAGCAGGCAAAGGGTCAGCATTAGATAGTTTCTTTACCCACAATAACAAGCAGGAGGGCAGGGAGTATGGGTGCTGGTAGACACACACACACACACACACACACACACACACACACAGTGTCTGGGGGTCTGTAGGAGTCCTTTTCTGGTTGTTTCCATTTTCTCAGTGAGGTAGGAAGCAAGATCATCAGCTGAGAATGAGGATGGGGAAAAGGTGCTTGGAAGTTCGAGGAGTAAAGAGAAGGTGTGAGGCAGTAGCCAGGGAGAGGAGAAGACTGGCTGGGCCAGGACAGTGTTGTGTGATTACTGGGCACCAGTAAGGGCCCCACTTGAGATCTGTGGTCATGAATTTATTTTTTTTTTAAGATTTTGTTTATTTATTTGACAGAGACAGCCAGCGAAAGAGGGAACACAAGCAGGGGGAGTGGGAGAGGAAGAAGCAGGCTCCCAGTGGAGGAGCCTGATGTGGGGCTCGATCCCAGGACGCCGGGATCACGCCCTGAGCCAAAGGCAGACGCTTAACAACTGCGCCACCCAGGTGCCCCTGTGGTCATGAATTTAAAGTGAAACCCATCACCAGGTTCTTTTTCTCCAGCCAGTTCACCACCAGGTCCAGGCCCAAAATAGGGAAAGAGTTGGATTTAACCAAAATTGGGGTTTTTGCAAAGTTAGTATGACAAAGAAAAATAGGTGAGGGAATTATGGGTGTGTGTAAGAGGGTAATTGTAAAGACTGAGTATAGAATTTAACCTGGATGTTGAGGAAAGTGGGAGGACATGGGGGGCTAATGTCTATGAACAGGCTGAAGAATAGGATTGTTGGTCCTAGTGGGGAGCAAGAACCAAATAGGTATTTTAATCATACCACACCCTCTTAAAATTTAAAGGCCTAACATATAAATTTGAAAACATTCTATTTGAAATGGTGGATCTTGAAAGGATTGGGGGAGCATTGCTAAGTTTTGAGTAGTATGCCATTCTGTCATGGGCAGGAAATACATCTGGAGAAGCCCATTTTAGCGTTTATTTTATAATGCAAATTGTGCTTCCTATTTAAAAGAATTGGTTACTTATATTATTTAGCATTTGAAAATAAATACCTTACACATACTATATAATATAATCCCTTACCTGTCTATGGGAGACTTTACCCTCTCAAAAGAAACCCTGCTTTAAGGATCATGGTTTGCGTCATTTCCAATAGCGTAATTATATTAGCGGTTAGAGAGGGAATTTGTCAGAGTTTGAGGTAAAAACAAAAATGAAAGCAGAGTAAGGTTGCTCCTAGAATAGCTCTTTAATTGCATTTGTCACTATTGACGATCAAGACTCAAGATAGAGTGTGTTCTAGTTACACAGTGTTTGACAGTTGCTAAAAATGGCAATGTCAGAGAGACTTTGAGATCATCATTAATTCATTCATCCCCACTTTTCAGCCGGCTCTTCCCTGAACACCAGAGAACGTTATGGCCACCCAAACCCAGCTTAGAAAGACTTCCTTCTTATGTGTTTGCCTTTACCTTCTTGGGCACTTTCTTCACCAAAAGAATCACTGGCTTGGAAGTATGGGACTGTGGAGTTGGCAGGAAAAATAGGGGTCACCTCATCGTACCTGTAACTGGATGAGTAAATACCCACTTCCTTTTTCCTGGCAGTGCATTTCCTACCTCTGGTTACCCACCACGCTTCTAGGAGACAGGTACAGACTTGCCAGGAGTGCCCTGCCTTTCTAGTTTCAGACAGTTCAAACGGTTCTGAGCTCAGCTCTGTGACTGCTGCCCGTCAGCTCTGACTCTGCTCTTCGGAGCCTCAGAAAACTGTTCCAGTCTAGCTGGTGGCAGCTCTTTAAATAGTAAAGAGAGCCATCTTGTCCTGTCCTCCTCCCTGTTCTTCTTCATCATATAAAACCTTTGTACTTCCTTCAGCCCAGTCATGGCACTCTTTCAAGTTTCTTCACCCTCTGGAACACGGTTCTGAACAGAAGCTTCCGTCGGTCGGTGTTCAGCCCAAAGCTGACCCAGAATGAACAAGGACTCCGGGTGTAGTGTGGTCAGAGCTGGGCAAACCCGCTCTGTATCTCCTCGTGCAGGAGCCATGGCAGCGCAGGTTAAACAGATCTCGCTGCATGAGGCAACGGCTTCTCAGCCTTCTATCTGGCAATCAGGAACAGTCAGGACACAGAAACGAATGACTTTAAATAGTGGGATTTGGGGTGAAAACCCATCTCTCAGGCTGCTGAAGGGAATCTGAGTAAATCCTCTGCAGTGACTGCCTCGGGCTGTGTCCTCTGCAGAAGGCTTAGGAACAAGGTTGAGATAAGCTCTTAGCTGGACTCAGACAACCCAACCATGAACATAGGAATATGGCTTTACTTTCTTTCAAAGCCTCATACCTGGCTTTCCTTTCTTTGAAAGCCTGATAACTTGTCCTTTTGAAAATGAAATCTCTCTTTACTCTTGTGATCATCCAAGATTTTATTCTTACATTTCTTGTTTTCTGTTAATATGCTCAGTGATTTCATTCACTTGTGTTGCTTCAGCCATCATCCCCTGCAGATCATTACCTCTAAACCCAACCTCCTTCTCCACCTGCAGCCTTGCATTTTCCAGCTGCCTTTTGGCAGCACTCAGTGCAGATGATAAAAGAGACCCAGATATCAGTTTAGTACCTCCAAAAGGATCAAGTGGCTGGATATTGAGAGAGATGTGGATTCTGGGAGACTGGGAATACGCGGGAGATGAGCCTGGTTGCATCATGGGGGCAGAAAGGATATGGGCAAGTAGGAGAGGTGAGGTCAGGATCTTCTGTTCACCTGCAAATACCAGAGAGGTGCAGAGTTTGTGTGCCTGGGGAAATAGTAATGAGATATTCTTCATCCACACCTACCACTCTGAACCTGAGGAAAGAACCTCACTAGAAATAAAGGGTGAAAATATGCCTCCTAGAAGAAGGATATTGAAAACAAAATTCGTTCATTGGAAACTGCATTCCTATGGAAGGCAAAGGGATCAGAATCTTTTTTGGTCTTCTGTGAGGAAATGTTGACATCGCCTGTTGTTTTCAGAGCCCCTGCTGCTCACACACCCTGTGGCTGTACTTTTCCTGGCCCGAGAGGATGTGACCCCTCACCTCTTCCCACTCAGGCCACGGTGCAAACCTACAAAGCTCATTTAAACCAAAACACTAAGGAATGAACGGCTGGCAGTTCTGACAAAACTTGACACTTGATTCTGAAAAAGTAATATGAGCAAAATCAAAAAGCATTACCAATCTCAAGCCTTAAGTTTGGATTGCATTTGGCTGCTAATAATGGATAACTGATTATAGTGGCTTAGAGAACTTAGAAGTTAAATCTCACAAAGAAGCCCAAAGATACCCAATCCAGGGCCAGTACGATTGCTCCTCATCCCTCTGTCTTTCCATCCTAAACACGGGCTTCCATCTTTGAAGCTACTTTATGGTGCAGTGTGCCAATTAGTGTTTGAGCCATCATATTTTCACTCCAGGCAGGAAGCACGAAAGCAACAGGGGGAAGGCAAAGGGCATCTTCAGCTATCTGATCCCTTTTTAGAGAGCTTTTCCAGAAGGTCCATCCAACAATTTCAACTTCCATCACACTGATCAGAACTTAGATAGCTCTCCCTCAAGGGAGGCTGGGTAGTGTGGTCTTCAGCAGGCACAATGCCACCCTGAATAAAATGGGCTTTTGTTCCTAAGGAAGAAGAGAATGAGTATGGGGTAGAAAACCTGTAGTGTCTACCATGCAAACGGGAGGCTAGTTGAGGTAGAGCACAAGAAAGATCAGATAAGAATGTCTGTGAGGTTGGAATTCAGGGCAGTAAGGAAGTAAAGAGATGAGAGATGGGTACAAAGATGGTCTTGGCCTCGTAAGTCTTCCCCTGTCCTCCTTAGCCCGGTGCTCTCCATGAATGGGCAGAAGGTGCAGGCTGCCCAGCGCAATTCAGTCTGGTGTCCCAAGGATTAGGGAACTGGCTTCTGATAGCGGTTACCCTGCATACACCAAGGAACAGTGGGTCAGACCATTCACAAGAACCAAAGTTTGCTTTAACCTAAGAATGATGGTAGATGATTTAACTTCTACTGTGTTACTCTAGGCAGATATTTGAAAATGGCAACTCACCCAGCCCTTTCAAAATATAATTTGACTCAAATATGTAAGATAATTAGGGGCAAGACAACTTTTAGGAAATGACTGAATTCTGCCACAATTTAGCCTTCTTGCTGCCACTGTGAAATTCTTAACCTGGTCTGCTTTTTAATTAAAAAAAAAAAAGAAAGAAAGAAAAGAAATGAGTAATACTATTTATAGGGACTTTCTGAACCATTTCAGAGGGCATAAGAAATGTTTAGTCTCTACACATACACTTAAAACAACAGTGAAAAACATATTGTCTTCCAAATTTTGTTCACAGAGCTGGCTTTGAGAGGAAAAGGTGTGAGGTCTGAACTGTTTTTAGAGCACTCCATATTTCAGAGGCTTGACAATGACAAGTGTCCATGACAAGATTAGATGTCGTACTGACAGAGACTTTTCTAGTCTTGCTAGCCTCATGGATCAAAGGAGGCCCGTCCCAAAACAGCGTGTAACCTCAGTGGCGCCATCTGTTTAAAAAAGAAAACAAACATGGGGCGCCTGGGTGGCACAGCAGTTGAGCATCTGCCTTGGGCTCAGGGCGTGATCCCGGAGTTATGGGTTCGAGCCCCACATCAGGCTCCTCCGCTGGGAGCCTGCTTCTTCCTCTCCCACTCCCCCTGCTTGTGTTCCCTCTCTCGCTGGCTGTCTCTATCCCTGTCGAATAAATAAATAAAATCTTTTAAAAAAATAAATAAATAAATAAAAAGAAAAAAGAAAACAAACAAACAAAAAACAACCTTTGACAAATTTGAAATGTTATTTTCCGACATCTCTTTGCAAAGATAATCCTTGAATCCTTTGGTAAATAGGAAACAATTATTGCAGGTCCTTCAAAAATATGTACAGTTACATGCCTACATGCATGTAAGGAGTGCATGGATATTTAGTCCCTCTGAAGACCGTGTTCCTGTGGGAATGTAGTTCTATCTGGATAAGTGTGCACAGCGATGTGGGAATAATTTTTAGTGTGACTATTTTCATCATTACTGAATCTCATATGCATATTCATTTGCTTTTCACCTCAGATCTAACTGGCTTAAAAGCCCCGGTGCTGACTCTGACCAGCTCTTCCGCATGGTGGCAGAGGTCTTCATCCTGTGGTGTAAATCTCACGTAAGGAACATATGGACACTGAATTTAGAGATGGTTGTGAAAGGTACAGACCTCCGAAAACATTCTTGTGATTTTGGCTTTTTTATTTCCCCCCACTCAGAACTTCAAGAGGGAAGAGCAAAATTTTGTGATTCAGAATGAAATTAATAATTTGGCATTTTTAACTGGCGACAGCAAAAGCAAGATGTCAAAAGTAAGTGCACTGAAATCAGTTCCAAAGACTCTTCGATCTTGACCTAAATTATATATCTTGGGTGTATGAAGGGATCAGCTCCATACTGCATTTAGGTCAAACCAAGAAAACCAGCAGTCTTTACTGTTGTTTCTTTGAGAATGAGCCAGAAGAAACTGCTCTCAAATAAGCATGGTCATCACATTTTCTGAGTAAATAGCTGCTTGTATGTCAAAAAGTTTAAGTTTCAAGTCTTGCCTAAGGCATTCGAGAGGTCTCCCAAACCAAAGCTGCTGTTAGTTGTTTTTAAATAGAACTATTTCCGGTGTAATGAAGCTGCAAAACGACGCACGCCTAGAGCCACCGTTCAATTAGCTGTGAGGAAATTACCTTGCTCTGAAGACTTGGTTAGCACGTTCTTACAGTGAGCTTGTTTCTCTCCAATCTGGAACATCCAGTCGCTGTTTTATTTCAGTTGTGCTGACCTCTTAATGCCTTCTGTTTATTTTCCATGTGGGTTGCATTCAAACCCAAACATTTGTCCATTCCCTGCAGGAAATGTTCAAAAGAGGACATACAGGATATCTGTCTGAGAAAAAGAGTAACTTACAGGGAGGAGCGTAGCAGGAATACAGGAGGGGAACCTTTGCTATTCGGATTGTAAGGAATTCTCAGACACACTCCGTCAGGTGCACATACATACATACAAGACTTGCTTAATGTGGTGTTTTGTTACCAGCTGTTATGGCTTACTCTTGACTCTGTTCCCTTGAGAGGTGTGCCTCAATGAGGGTTGACTGTATATGTCAAGTATAAGTGACATGTAATACCTGAGATGTGCGTCTCTCTCATTGCTGGTGCAGAGCTGCCTTTGAGGAACATGAAGGTGGAGTGTGCATGGGGACCCCTCAGAAGTGAAAATCAGTTCTGGAAAGATGGCAGTCAATGGTTTGTAGCAAAGCCTTTGGAGCATCTTTCCAAATAAGCATTTGGGACGAAGACCTGTGTATGCAAAGCTGCAGACAAGGGGCTGGTATAACAACCAACAATGAAAACTTCAGCACCCAACACTTCACCACGTGTGCCTAGCTCTGCTCAGCTGCCATCACTCTGAACTTTCCACCCCTTCTGTCTTTTAGCTGTGTTGACATTGTCACTTCTTCTAGCATCCAAAAATTGACTCTTAGAGTTTAGAATCTGCTATACACTGCTTAATAAAGTTTGACATATGAAACTGGGCATGTACAAAGTAGATCAGAAGTATATATTCATATTCAAGAGGAGTCTTTGCTGCAAAGAGGAGACTTTACTTAAGGTGATCCCTCTTGTGCTTTAGATAATTTTTTTTTTATTTCCCAAAATTCATTTTGCATTCAACTTCCGGCAAACACATCTGCTGCTCATGGGAGATACACAAAGATAGGATCTTTCAGACGCCTGATCCTTGGACATTTATCTTAAATTGCCTCTGAAGGGTTTTCTTACAGCCATCATTGGCTCTCCTTGGCTCCATCCGCCTACAGAAAGTCAATAAATCCCAGATAGACTTTATGCTACCTTCACCGTAGTGTAGAGCCGCTGGCTGTGGACTGAACCAGCTAGCATCCATTGTTATTGTCAGCGGATGGCAGCAAAGCAATGGAAATGACTCTGATATAAGGATTTGGATCCCAGATGAGCAGAAATGGCAAAGACATCTCAATGCACTGGTGATGAGTGGTTACTTAGGGCCCTAGGTTTACATGTGGAAAGAGATGAGGTGACAGAGGATGACATTTCAAAACTAACCTACTAACAGACTAACTGGAATTCTAGTCATCCACATTGCTGAATGAGGAAGAGGGGACATTGTCTTGTCAGAGGATGGTCATACTCAGAATCTGCATCTTTCCTATTGGTAAGGTTCATCTAGAGGGGCAAGCACTTTCATTTCATTCCCATCGACCTTGTATGCCAGTTTTTCCTGAGCTACATGGAAAGGGGTCAACATCACAGTATAGCGAGTGTGAGGACAGGCCCCAGGTATTAAATAACATTTACCGTGCTCCTCAGGGTAACATATTCCTGTTGATCCTGTTGCCTCAGTTGAGACACAAAATGTAGTAGTTAAGTAGGACTAGAGACTGAAAGGAAGCTAAGTCCCACCCTTGGCCAGCCATTGACTACAGGCATGGCCTTGCATCAATCGTTGAACTCCTCCAGGCCCCATTTTACCAATCTGTAGAATGGACTTGAGCTTACTACCTGACTCCTTGCAGCTCTACCAGGATGCTATGTGTAAAGTCAGTTTTAAACTGCATCTCTAGGATGGAGATAAATGCAGCACATTCTTTCAGATGGAGTCCCCTTTACCCTGCTTCCAGCAAACAGTAACTCATAGCTATCTCTGGTATTCTTTGGTAGAACTACCTATAAGAGAATGGGGAGGAGGTATTCTTCCTCTCAGTGAATCCTCATCGCCTTTTCCTCCCTGAAATTAGATGCTCTCTCTACTCCCTACTCTGAATGGCCAGCTGTGCTTGCTTTTGTCTCCACTCTGAACTGAATTCTGGTGTTGTATAAATGAAGTTGGCCTCAGTGCACATGGCAGTTGTTGCAGAGACCTGTGTACTGGAATGCTGCATGCCTACAAACTGCACACGCCATTGCAGATGGAAAGGAGGCAGAAACAAAATATACGGTGGGCCACACTATTTATACTTGATTGACTGAAGAGCAGTGCAAAGATGTGTTATTTTTCTGGCAATGAAGGCAGGTTTTTTTTGGAGAGCTCATTGTATATTTTCTTTATATAACACCGGCTTACAAATATATGTTAAGCTAAATGTAACTAAGCTGAGCAAGTGTTTTTTTGTTTTGTTTTGTTTTTAAACTTGTTTTGTTTTCTGGAAAAATGGCAGCAGCTTCCTTGGAGGGGAATGGTAAGTTAGAACGTGTTTAGCCCAAGAGATGCCAGTCTCTTGACCAAGATGATGAGTAAAAACAGAGTTGTAAGGCAGGAAGTATTAGAGTGCCTTGTTGTTGAAAGCCTCTCCATCCCATGAGTGTGATTTCAGCATATTGAAAATGGACAGGGAAGAGTTTAGAGGCTATCTTTGAGATTTTCCAGGGTATTCAGACTTAGATGTGGGAGTTTGCTTCTTACGCCCATCTCCCCTGCTCACCGTCCACCTTTTTCACATTGTTTGTATTCCTCTTACACTTGTGCAGCTCCCATGCTCTTCCCTCCTCTCCTCCCTACCTTTCCCCTCTCCATCTCTCTCCACATCTCTATCTCCCTCTCAGCCCCCTCCCCTCCCCCTCTTACCCTTCCCTACCCTTCCTAACCCCATCCTTCCCTCCTTTGCTTTCCCTCTCTCTGCTGCTTTCTCATAATTAGACTGGCTTCTGGAAATTCACCTTTCCCCCTAATATGTATGTTGGGTTCACCTGTCTTTACTTCACTTACCCTGTTAGTGGGGATAAGAACTTCACATGGTGCAGGCTTGCCTGTTTTTAGAAGCCTCTCCCTGTGCTGTCTCAGTGCGACACACCACCCACCATGTGTCCTCCTTAAATGTCTTTTCCCTTAAAAGTCTATGTGTTGTCCTCACATTCACACATAAAATCATCTGTTTGATCATAAACTACGGTGATAATGTGTACGGAAATGGAAGGATTTTGAAGGTCTAGGAATTCGTAAATTTCTCTTTGGAAAATAAAAAAGTTTCAGGAAAAAAAAAAACCACTTCCAGCATTACCAGCATTAGGGAAATGCATTGAGTTAACGGATCTTAGCAGTTTGTGAAGAAAAGAACAAAATAGAACCTCTAGTGTGAAAGAGGCTGAGATCAAAGATTTGTTTGAAGGTCACCGCACAGGAAGAGAGATGCTCCATCCTTTGGGCTGTGGGGCAATCCTGAATTACCCCGGATATTCCTAGAGCACTTCTTTTTAGCAAACCTCTTTTTTGTGGAAGCACGCACATTGCCTCTTTGCTCAGTTCTTCCTTCTCTTCTCACAACCACGGATCTCCTGGAGGTGATAATGTGGTGGGTAGAAGAAAGAAAGTAAATTGGTGTTTTTGGTTACATGACAGATTGTCTACAGCCCACCCAGGTGAAAGGAGGGAGGGGGGAGGGGAAAGGCTGCAGATCTAAAGGGTTTGTGTGTCCGAGTGTCCGGGAGGATAGTCTTTCGATGACCTTGCCTTGGGGGTGTATTGCTTGGTCTGGGTGTGAGTCCTTTTGACCAAATTAACTTCCATCCTAACCTCCCACTCACTCTTCCTGCCATGCCCAACTGGCTTCCAGAACTGCTGAGTTTCTGTTGTGTTGGCTGAGAAATGGGGGCTAAGAAGCTATGACTAACATGTGCTACCTTATGCCTTGGACCCCTGCTTTTACTGACTGACTCTTCTCCTTGTTTCTTTTCTTTTGTCTTCCCACACAGGCCATGCAAGTAAAGGTACAGGTCAAATGCATGACGTGTCTTTTCTGTCCTAGTATTAGAGGTACCAGGCTCTGGCCACCCTCTGCACTGTGATCACCATGGGGGTGGTACAGAATGGATCTTCCCACCTGGAGGTCCCCCAGGCCTGCTCCAGGGAAGACACCTGCCCGTCAAAGAGTGAATGTAGGCCTACCCACCCTTGGAATGGGGAAGCCGGGGAAGCCAGCCAAGCCTCACCCTAACCGAGGTCTCCTTGCTATCTCTGCTCCCTTCCCCAGCTGCCCACTCTGCAGCCAGCATACTGACAGAGATAGGGGTGCCGACAGAGCATGAGAGCCCAGGAGGGTCACTCCTTTGTTGTGCCATGCAGGCTCGGACTCCTATGTGCCGTCAGCGGCCTGAGTCCTTTCAAACCATACATCTCTGCCTTTTGTGCAAAGCTCCCATGATTCAAAGAGTTTTCCAAGGATTAACCTTCAGGATTTGAAATCAGATAACCATGTGTTTTTGCACAAAATATGTATATGATGGAATAAACCCTGGGTTTATTTCCAGTGACCCATACAGATTATAACATGGAAATATTTCTCTCTGTTCATTAATGTGCATCTGCTGCCATTATCACAAGCTCCCTGCCCTAAGCTATGTGGTAGAGAAAAGGAGAGGGGCAGGAACCAGGTCACATGCAGCTCTTGGTTAGAAAAGGGACATGAAGCCATGTCCTGGTAGGCTTGGGTCTGGGTGTTGATTCAGATGTTGACCTGCTGCGTGACCTTGGAAAAATCACTTACCTTATGTGAGTGTCACGTTCTCGCGTACATAACTGCCTTGTTTGTATATCAGGGTTACTGGGAGGATTAGAAATGTTTTAAGTAGGAGGCACATTGGAGTTGCATTATATATGCAGCATTTATAATAAGAACAACCTGAGATTGGCCCAAGAAAACATGATGAGCAAGAAATTATTTGAATTGTGTATCAAATCTACAGTTACATTTTGCATATTTACTTGACTGTGTCTGGCATGTTACTATTCACCTTTTACCTTTATATATACAATACTTCATAGTTTATGTACACAAAATCACGTTCTATCCTTCATGGATGATGATTTTCAGGGGTAATGGAGACCGTAAATGAGTTTTGCCATAGGCACAACCTTAGAATTCTATGCCTCATGGCAGAACACGTAAAGAACCCAGCGAGCACTCAGTAAATGAGAGAAGTCTTCGTGGTGTTTGTGAGAACCAGCTTCACTTTCTGCTCCGTTCTAGAACACAAGAAGCTGTCTTCTGTTAGCTTCACTTCTCACCCCGCTCATATTTCTCCCCGCCCCCTCACCCTGCTGTCCCGGGCCTGGGCCTGACCTGCTGTTTTGGAGCACAGGCACAACGTGCCCTGCAAGAGGTAGAACCATCTGGCGGCCTCTGGCCAGCCTGGGCTTTGCTGGCCAGGAGCTTCACTGCGGTTGCTGCGATGTAAGCTCCAGAAGGTGCAGTGGCCACAAGCTGGGTGAAAGAAATCACAACCATTTTAAGAGCGTCCGTTCATAATTAAGAAACTTTCACGCTTTAAAAGTAGAGTAACTGACAGCGATCAGTCTCAAGGCAGTGTTAATTCTTAGCCTCCTCTTCTCTCGGAAAACCGGTGCCTTGTAAGAGGAAGGCTGCTCCGGCTCAGGGGCCCAGGTCTCCCCTGTCCGTGCCGGGAGAGGCGTCTGGCCTCCCCGCTCCCAGGGCCCGGGGTCTGTGTCCGCGTCCACCGCAGCCCTGCGCCCTCGCTCCCGCAGACGTTGCAGGGACGATTCCTGGGGCACAGCTGCAGGGCCCCCGCCTTCCTCTCCTGGGTCCCCGACTCCCTCCTCCGCTCTGGCCCGCGCGCCGGCACCTCCAGCAGGCGCCCCAGCGGAGTCCCAGCCCTGCCAGCGAGGTGCCCGGAGGGCGGCGTGCGCTCTCAGAGGCTGAGCTCGCCAAAGTCCGTTCAGAGCAGGGCTGGCGCCTGCCGTGCGCCGGGGACCCCGAGGGCGCTCAGCGGGGCGGCTCAGCGCAGGGCCGGGAACCGGGAAACCCACTGCTCCGCGCCGGACCTTGCGGGTGGTCTCTGCCCCAGAGGGCGGACTCTCGCAGACCCGGGGAGTTCTGTTTTTCGCAGGGTCTCTCTGGGCTTTCCCCAGCCAGATCCCAAAGCAGCCCCGCTGCGGGGCTTCCCTTGCCCCGGGAGCACGCGGTGCCCCAAAACACCAGCGTCAGCCCGGCCGCAGGGCAGCTCCCTGGGAGACGCTCTTCCGCCTGTTTACGGACCCCCGCATCGGAAGTCGCCATTCTTTTCTGGGGCCATTCTGTCGTTACCGAATCATTTCTTCGGAAAAACGCCAGTGTATTTGCTCACGTGGCCCCGAAACGAGTGAGCGCACCTAGGCGTCCTGGTGTGTGTCCGCGCCGGGGTTCTGTGAGCATGCGCACAGGGAGAGGCTCGGGGCGGGGCGGGTCCTCGACGGCCCCCATGTCCTCCCCACGCTCGGTTCGCTGCGCCCGCAAACGTGGCGAGGCCCCTGCGCGGACAGGGCCACGGGGAGGCAGGCCGCCCCCCGGCGAGGCCGTTCCTCTCCAGAGTCACTGAGCCCCTGTCTGTTCCCACCTCACCTCCTAGTCCGGAGGGCAGGACCAGGAGCGCAGGAAGACAAAGCGGAGGGGAGACCTGTACTCCATCCAGACCTCTCTCATCGTGGCCGCGCTCAAGAAGATGCTGCCCATCGGTTTGAATATGTGCACGCCGGGCGATCAGGAGCTCATCTCCCTGGCCAAGGCCCGATACGGCTCCGTAAGTCCCGCGCGTGCTCCGCTGAGCACGTCATGCAGGTGCTGCTGCTGGCGGCCGCCCACCGTCTGAAGGGTCGTCCTCCTCCCTGCGCGGTGGGGCTGGGGGTGCAGATGAACAGAAACCGAGGTGCGCGCCGGCAACACAGCCCCATCTCTGAAGCTGGTTTGAGAGCACGTGCCCTTTGAACAAGTCTGTCGTTTTTTTTCTTTTGTTCTTAAAATAAAGATGCCAGCAAAACTGTCCATTTGCTGTCCGTCCCTCCCTGCACCCTACTTTACATTTCCGTAGTGACCTCTAAGAATAAAATTTAACCTCTCTTTCCACAGAGGGACACAGATGAAGAGGTGAAAGAACATCTGCGGAATAACCTGCACCTGCAGGAGAAGGTGATGTGGCAGGAAGGCAGCTCACGCAGGCTTCCCTTTGACTGTAGGGTGCCATCCTCCCATTTAGTTGACTAAAGCTCTCTTTAATGTGTTCTAAAACAGTCTCCGAGTGCTGGTGTTTGATTGGTAGGACTAGCTCTCTGCCTTTAATTTTCACTTTTGTTTGGGGGTGTAGGGAAGCGTTTTTGCCCGTAGTTTTTGTTCTTTCCTTTACTGCTACAAAGAGGGTGCAAAGAGGCATTTAATGAAGCTTGCCTTCCCACCTACCAGTGTGTGAACATCCCGCCATAGCAGGGGGTTAGATTAGGTCTCAGATTTACTGACTGTGAGCCTTGTTAAACAGGGTAATGGACACCTGGGGGAGTTTTAGCATACCCTGATCTAGATATTTGGAAACAAAGTAACTCTATTGGAATTGGTATAAACCAAAAAACAAAACAAAACAAACAAAAAAAACTTTGATTTTAAAAGCTATTTGAGATTTTTTTTCCAGGCCTGTGAATCTGAACTACTCTTTCCTCAGATACATTATGCTACGATGGAGGATTAAGCTGACACAACCACTTCTTTCCATCCCAAACATATGGGGGTAGTGGGGAAAATATACTACCAAAAAAGGCAGTAAAAAGAAATCCCAAGTGCCAGAATAAGGGAGACACCCTAAATCACAGGAATGAGGAGAAGTTGATGCAGTTGGGAAAACTTCATTGAGCTTTCTGAACCACATATGTATCTTAGAGGCTGGGGTTTTTAAGAACCTTAAAGGAAGAAGAGTGTGGATCCTAATTACCAGTGCTGGGCACAGATGCGGAGCCAGAAACTTACATAAAATTAGCCTTAAACCAGTAAAACCTCTAAATCTCCTGCAGAGACAACCATAAAACCACTCGGAGACTCTCCACCTCTTAGGATATGGTCTGACATGCCAATAAATAAAACTCCTCCTGAAGCCAAAGTCAAGCTTAAGAAAAAAAAAGGGGGGGGATGAAAGAAAATCCACCACCATTAGAGAGTCAGAAAATGCAACAAAGGGAAGAACTCAAGCCTAAGGAACTGAAGAAAGCAATTTAAAAATAAGTGTGATTGGAGTACTTAGAGTTTAACATAGCAGTGATACCCATAAGGAAAGCCTTGGACATTATTATTTTTATTTTTAATTTTTTTTAGGATTTTATTTTTTTAAGCAATCTCTATACCCAACATGGGGCTCAAACTCACAACCCCAAGATCAAGATTTGCATGCTCCACCAACTGAGCCAGCCAAGTGCCCCTGGACATTATTTTTCTTTTTAAGGAGAATGGATATGGGATTGAAAAAAAGCCATATAGTGATTACAAAAATTAAAAGTATTCATTAAAATTAAAAATCCAATTTATAAGTTAAAAAAACAACAGGCGGGGCACCTGGGTGGCACAGCGGTTAAGCGTCTGCCTTCGGCTCAGGGCATGATCCCAGCGTTATGGGATCGAGCCCCACATCAGGCTCCTCCGCTATGAGCCTGCTTCTTCCTCTCCCACTCCCCCTGCTTGTGTTCCCTCTCTCGCTGGCTGTCTCTCTCTGTCAAATAAATAAATAAAATCTTTAAAAAAAAAAAAAAAAAAAACAACAACCAGGCTAGGCACAGCTGAAAAGAGAATTTATGAATTGGAAGATTGCTTTCAGGAAATTAGAACGTAGTACAGAGAGAGAGGGGTGGAAATATGACACGAGTTAAGAGATGCAGGCTAGAGTGAACAGTTCCTATATAGATCCACAGTGTTTCAATGAAGATAATAGAGAAAACGAGAAAGAAGCAATGATACAAGAGTCTCAATTCCTCTGGAACCATGTGAGGAATAAAGGCTTTTCAATACAAGAGGGACAGGATATTGCTCACCTGGTGTGTGCTTTAATTTTCAGTCCGATGACCCAGCAGTAAAGTGGCAACTGAACCTCTACAAAGATGTTTTAAAGAGTGAAGAACCTTTCAATCCAGAAAAGACCGTAGAGCGTGTACAGAGAATTTCGGCAGCTGTCTTCCACCTGGAGCAGGTAAGGAGCATCTACCCTGCAGAGTGAGGAAGCAAGACCACCCTGGAAAATGTAAAGCTCCTCTCCACACTCAGCTCTTAGTTAGGAGTGTTCTGGTAAGACCCAGAGCAAGGAACAAGGATCACCCCAGCCCACCCCCAAATGTCACCTTGGTGCNCAGCCCCCCCCCAAATGTCCCCTTGGTGCCTCATGGTAGCAGACTCCTCAATTCTTTCCCTTCTGAGCTTTTTTTTTTTTTTTTAACCAATTTTTGCCATTAGATCAAATGACCCATTCAAATCCCTCACCCAGTTGTGAGGCTGCCCTTAGGTAAAAACTGTCCAAAAGCAGTTGGGAGAAGGAAGAAAACCTGAGACTGCCACTAACCCAATCATTTGCTGCTGGGTACCTTTTGCTGACTATAGTTGAGAAATCAAAATTCATCCAGGATTGAGAAGTCTGGGCCACAGGCAACTACCTCCTGCCACTCAGTTAGCCTAGTGCGCACCTGCCCATGTGATTTCTTCTCAGGTGGAACAGCCTTTGAGGTCCAAGAAGGCGGTCTGGCACAAACTGTTGTCAAAGCAGCGGAAACGGGCAGTGGTGGCCTGTTTCAGGATGGCCCCTCTCTACAACCTGCCCAGGCAAGTATTCTGTCCTTTTCTTCTGGCATGGGAGCCAGCGATGGCAATTAAGCTATCCTCCCACAGCTGTGCTGCCTTCTGGCACGGACACTCATGATCCAAGGGGTAGAAATTGGAGTCCCCCATCCATGACGCCATTACAGTCTGTGTACAGTATAACGTCCTAAGGGAATCCAGGTAAGCAGAAAGCTGAGAACAGATGTGCTTCCCTAGGGCCCCATGCCTGCCTTAGCTCACCATTTTATACCTTAAAGTCAGCCCAGTGAGCATATGGAAGCTCTTGGTTTTCCTGAGGTGGGGTTCTTTGTGAGGAAGTAAAGGAACCCTGGAAAAATAACTTTTTCTAAAGTGCTTTACCCCAGATTCCATGAACAGATCAAACGAATTTCTATGCTGAGGTACTTGGATGGCCCCCAGATTAGTGTGTTTCCTCAGCAGGTACAGAAATGTAACTGGAGAATCCTTGAGCACAGTGTATTTACCTTCAAGATAAAGAAAGGACACTGGCTAAAGATGTCCCAAGAGGCCATGTTGCCTGTTGCCTCATCTGCGTGGTTAGTCTATACGCTGCAGTCAGAAATATGCAAAGGCTTTTCTGCAATGTGGTGTATTAACATAGAGCAGAGTATCCGTGCAGACTGGGCAAATGTTGACCACTGAGACTTGACTCATTGTCATTGGTGATGTGGCAACACTCCCATCCTCAGACTGATTGCGGAGTCCACAAGGTCAGGCCTGTGATCAGTAAGCAACACTGCACATTGAATATCAGCCTCTGCTCCATCAACTTGCAGATCAATATGAACCATCCTCCCCTGGTCAGGAAGAATAAACTGATGCAGAAAAGTATTTCGGAATCCCATGTAAATAAAGGTTTCCTTGGAATACGAGCTAAAAGTCTATTCCTATGCTTGACACTTGCTTTCATCAGACTGTGCTTCCTGGCCATTGTCCAGAGTGCCCTGTCACCTGCCCTGAGCCAGCTGGCCAACTGAGCTTTCCCATTAGGGCCTTGGAAGATAGTGAAGAATCATGACCTCTGAGACACACACCTGCTCCTATAAGTCTTTTGAGAGAACAGACTAGTGTCTTTGGAAGAGGATGAGATGCCACAAAATCAGGTAGAATTCATGAATAAAAAGCAGAAAAATTCAGACCAATAGTCATGGCTATGAAGGCCACAGGTGTCCCGGCAACAAAGTGAAATTCATAGTCCAGTAGAGAAAGCAAAAATCCACGGGATTTTTGTCTGTTTCCTAGTAGTGGTGAAACATCAAAAAGCATTCACTTTCCTCTCTGGCAGAGGTTTAGGCCTAATGTGCTAATTGGACCTCCAGGAGGGCTCAGTTCTAAGCATGGCTCCAGGCCCAGCAAGGCCAAAATTACATCTCACAAAACAAGCATTATTTTCTAAATCCACTGGAAACGTTAGTACCATTCTCATGTATCGGTTGCTCCTTCAGCAATTCTGCCCCTGTATGGGCAACAGTAAGTCGAGGGATTCACCATGTCTTGAATGAAATATGGCCAGCCCCACCCCTAGCCATGCCTGGATTTCTCCCTAGCATGGAGGAGCATAGGTAGATTTTATAACAACAATAATAAAAACTAAGAAGCTGGTGGTAAAGATCACTCCCTTCTCCGTCTTGTCATGGTCTAAACTGCATGGAGTTCTCCATATTAAAGGGCTAAAGGGATTTATTTTATTATGTGCAAACTGTTTCTCTGGTGTTAGTTTTTAAAAGACAACCTGTGTGCTTTTCTCCAGACACAAAATTAACAATTTCTTCCTGAGCACCTTTCAACGGGTTTGGCTGGAAAAAGTTAATGAAAAAACTCAGTATGACAGGCTTATACCCATTTTAATGGTAATGTAACCTGTGGAGAGACCTGCTCATTTTCTGCACACTCCTCCTTTCTTGATCATGTTTTAACATTACCATAAAAACCCAAATTTGTACAATTTTTTAAAAGAACTCTGATTGGTCAGAACTTGAAGAAAGATGCCAAGGGTTGTGTTCTTCTGGAAACCATGGCCAGGTCTGGATGATTCTGGTGTGGACCTGCATCTTACTTTTCTCTCCTTTCCTCCTCACCACTATCCTTACATTTGGTAATCAGCTAACTGCTGTTCAGTGCTTTATTCCCAGGAGTTAGTCCTGGCTTATAGAGAGTGAGTGGCTCCTGAAAGTTATTCAGTGTTCCCAGATACTAGGGCCACCGCCGGAATCCATGGGGCACACAGAATTTATGCTGTCAGCACAGCACACCTGAGTCTTGCCTTCCTAAGTAAATGCTGGAGTACCTTGGAGGTGTAGTTCCTTGGAGACCCTATTCAAGTCCCATGCTTTCCTGCTTTCAGTCGATCTGGGACTAAACCACTCACCATCAGCACAACTAAGATGGGATTACCTGGGCAGGTTATCCGCGGAAAGTGATAACCACATTGCCATATTAAGCAAATCCTTCAGGACCATTTCTTGGTCCAATGAATTCCTTCTCATTAGAGGAGAGATGTGATAAAGACCCCCTGTGACCAGAGAAGGATTACAGTTACCACCTGGTCCCCCACTAATCATGTTAGCTCCTTCAGAAGGTGTTCTAGACATTCGCAAACTGGCATGTTAGAGGGTTCTGGTTTCTTCAAAACAAATGCTGCTGGTGGACCGCTGGCTACCCTGACCAATCAGACGACGAGAATTGTACAAAAGTCTGTCCTGCTTACTAACCGTTAACCACCCAGACTAAAACAAGGTGTCCCACGGATCCCTCTTGACCTCACTCTCAACCCTTCTGCTCAGGCACCGCTCCATTAACCTCTTCCTCCATGGCTATCAGAGATTTTGGATAGAAACAGAGGAGTATTCCTTTGAAGAGAAACTAGTACAGGACTTGGCTGTAAGTACTGACTCAGCTGGAAGCAGATATGGGTGTGAATGAATCTGACTTTTGTATATGTGTGTGTGTTCTAACAGTTAAACATTCACAAAGAATCGGGCGTATCAATTTGGGGAGAACTAACTATAAATTATCAGAGGAGGCCCTGCTAATGGCCATGAGAGCCAGAGGATGAATTTCACTTGGAGGTGCTAGTACTGTTATCACCCTCATCATCATTATTAACAACTAATGTTTCTTGGGACACGCAGCCGTGCGCTGGGAAGTTCATGCTAAGTTAAGTTCTGAGCACCATCAGTTGCAAGAGGCCATCCCGCCCTACCAGGCCCTGCATTTCTGGTCAGCAGCTCTGCTTTAGGGAAGGCACATCTGAATCCCCTTCCTGCATCTTACGTTTCTGTATCCAGCCCTTCAGAAAATTTGTCATGCCCTGTTTCTAACAGACTTCATGCTCTAAAACACCTTAGAACAACATACAAGGGGGAAAACCTTACTGCAGAAGCACCGCAGAGACTCCTCATGGTACAGACAGAAAATAAACCCTTCTCTCCTTTGGCCAACCCACGGTTCTTTTTTTTGTTTTTGTTTTTAAATCCTTCTTATTTCTCCCATTTATGTTTTCTCTTATCCCTTACTCTCTCTGTTAATCTTGTTCTGTGTGTCTCACACTCAGTCTTTCTCCTGTTTCTTTCTCTTTTCCTATCTCCCTCTGTTTCTTTTCCTTCTCCCCTCTTTTTTGCTTTTAATTCTTTGTCTCTCATTTTTCTCCCATTTGTCTTCTTGCCCTTTGTTCTTTTCCTGTAGTACCATCAGTGAGAATGACAGTTCCTTGGTTTTCCCAGTTCCTTGATTAGTGTGAAGTTGACAACAAGCATCACTTCAGCCCTCCACTTCTGAGCCATTCACGCAGACTGTGTAGTTCTCACCAATTTACTGAATATGGTACACCCTGCAGGCTCTGCCACTGCTAGTAACTCACTTTTACCTCCTACATCAGACGCTATTTCCTTTTCTGTAAAAGGAGATTGAGAAAAGATTTAATATGAGGAGAAGCTGCAAAGATTGCAGCTCAGGATGGCATCTCTCAGGAACAATAAGATTTTTAGAATCAGCAGTGAAGTTAGGAAAGAAGTGGTTAGCTGGGTTGAGTCTAGGATAGTATCAGACTCCAAATGGCCCCAGTGCTTTATAACTTTTGCCCCATCCGTGTTTCCAGCCCAACTCTCCAAGAGAAATTTCAGGTATTGGCTGAGAGATCCAGCCTCTCAGGGGACTCTCCAGAGCTTCCCTCCTGAACTTGGGTGCCCAGGGCTTGCATGAGAGTTCTGCTGGGGGGGAGTGGGGAGTGGTCTGCAGCTCCTACCCTATGGTCAGGCTTTTGCTTTTCCTTTCATCTTGTTTGTACCTAAAATTGCAATGTTTCTTTGATTGCCTGAAAAAAATATATATTTGTGTCCCAAACCTTGCATCCTAGGGCTTCTTGTCCTGAAATAAACATATGACAGAGTGGTGTCTCTTTGTGCTTTTATCGGATGCACTCTGTGCTTTGCGCTTTACCTTCTCTTTGTTCGCATGCATTTGTGTGGCATGTGCTGAAATCCATGCCTAAAACCCGTCTGCATTGGTTTGTGTAGAAATCCCCCAAGGTGGAAGAGGAGGAGGAGGAGGAGGAGACGGAAAAGCAGCCAGATCCACTTCATCAGATCATTCTCCATTTTAGCCGCAATGCTCTCACGGAGAGGAGGTCAGCACCACCAGAGCTCCCTGCTTCTCCCAGGCACGGTTCTGCCAGCCCCACACCTTCGTCTCATGGATGGCAGTGCCTGGAAAGGGGATCCCAGATTTGAGCACCCCTCCTTGCTGCCCTGTTTTTTGGCCACCAAGAAACATCTAGGCAAACTATATAAGCCACAGCACTCTTGTTGTCTCAGCCAGACATGGAGGCTGAAGATTAGCCTGAAACTATAGCCTTCATTCCTGAATTCCATCAGCCAATGCTGATTCAGATTTTCAGAGGGGTTTCTAAGAATCTGGGTAGGGGAAGGAGTTTTCTAATTAATTCTCTGGCACCTATAACTTAAGATCTCTGTGGCTCTTAGTCTTTTCTGCTGGGTCCAAAAAGTAGCCTGCTAAATATCTCCTCCATTCTTTCCAGCAAATTGGAAGACGACCCCTTGTACACGTCCTATTCCAGCATGATGGCCAAGGTACACCTGCGTTTCTGCCCATTGTTTCAGTCTGTCTTCCCTTTTACCTCTGCGGACACACAGAAACTGTCATTTTGAACAGCAGGGTTTAGGACTCAGTCATGACCTGGGCTCCAGGCACCGCACAATTCATGTACCACAGGGGGGACATTAGCAAGCCATGCCACCACCCTCGTAAGGAGGGCTTGAAGCTTAGAAACAGTGGGTGCCAGTGGCTCGGTCACATGGTAGTTCCAGGCCAGCTATGTGGAGTTTAGGCATACATCCTTATATATGACATACATCCTTATGTATGACAACATCCTTATGTATGTATGTACATCCTTATGTATACATATGTATGTATGTATGTATGTACATCCTTATGTATGACAACATTGAGAGCACATCCAAAAGTTGAAAGTATCTGCAGGTGAAGGAAGTCAGTACATTTGGAAATAGGCTTTAGAAACTGGAACGGGATCCTAGTCCTCTGGCAAAGGTAGAGTGACATTATTCCTATGTCACAGAGAGGGACAGCAGCCTCCAGAAGGCTGGTGGTAAGGAAGAAACCTTCTTCCTTACCTTCTCTTCAAACAAGAAACCTTGACATCAGGCAGAAAGAGGGATTTGTGGGGTTACGGGAGCACCTGTTCCTTTACTTGCTGTACCAGAGTCACAACGGGAAGGGGCACCTTAGGATTCACATCCTACGTATCTCCAGTCTTCTTGCCAAGCCCATGGTTCTTATGTAGAAAGGGACAGCCCCTGCACCCCTGGCTGCATGTACACCAGAACTTTACTGGGTAGAAGAGTTCAGGTCTGTCGTTAAACCCTATAGGTCCCGGTTGGCTGTGCGAGCTTGTGTCCCCACTTCTCGATTCTGGACCCCTTGGTAACTGCAATGAAGACATTTTGAGTGGACTGTTGCCCTGCAGTGGTCAAAATGTTCTCGTGTTCTTGGTTTTACCAAGTGCTGAGGTCCTGAGGTGCCTGTGAACTACATCCTGTCCCCCGCCCTTGCTCAGTAAAACAGTCTTGTTTATTAGACTCACCTTTCTTTTGTCTCCTCCCTTCCCTCCTCCATGGAATCCAGAGTTGTCAGAGTGGGGAAGACGAAGAAGAGGAGGAAGACAAGGAAAAAACATTTGAAGTAAGTTTTTACCAAGATTGAAGACAGGGCCATCCACCAAAGCCAAAGCCAACTGGCAGGCTTGAGAGGCGGGTGCTGACATGAACCACGTGCCTCACCCACCGCATGTATCTGGCGGCAGATACACAAGTCTGAGCGCACGAAGCATGCACGTTAGCCGTGGTTCTCTCGTCGGTCTTCCAGCCTAATGAAAGGTAGCAGGCAGTCAGTCCGACAGCAACCTCCCCCACCGCCCCATCATGTGTTGGTTCTTCTGGGAAATTATTCACTGCTCCCCAAATATGGTAGTAACAGGTGCCAGAGAATGACAAATTCAAACATCCAAAAATGAAAACTCAAAGCAATGGAGACTCTGGGATGGTTTTTGCATCACTATTCTATAAATATCATTAATAGCAATTTTGATTTTGAGGCAGTGCGGGACATGGAATCTCCCAAGATAAAACCGTATTAATTTACTGGTATTCTCTCTATAGACAAAGTACGTAACCATAAAAGTAAATTAATACAATTATGGTTCTGGAAGGCCTTGGCATTCTAGTATTCCATATCTGGTAGGGTCTCTGTTAACAGTGATCTGAGCATTCTAGATAAATGGGTGTTTTCTGCATTCAGACAGGCTTCAGCTGACCCGTATGATGGAACATTGAAAACAAACACATTTTAGCCTGGGGTCACTTCCTAGAATGAGAGTATTACAGGGGAATGGGCTATGTTTCCTACCAGTGCAAAAAGTAGAAAAGTCATCATCAAACTATGAGTGAATTGTGGATGGACAGTTTTGGAAAGCTGCCGTAGTGTCTGGAAAAACTTCAGAAGTCTTCTTTATCCAAAATTATGTGTGCTGCCTTCCTTAGGCAAGTGAAGATTCTCTTGGCTTACCTTAGCGTGGCAAGCGGCCTGAGGATAAACAAATCTTTCCCTGCCTTATTTTTTTTCCAGGAGAAAGAAATGGAAAAGCAGAAAACCCTCTACCAACAAGCGAGGCTGCATGAGCGTGGAGCCGCAGAGATGGTCCTTCAGATGATAAGCGCCAGCAAAGGTGATTCCATGATTTTGTGGATGGGCCCCTGTGGCTCCCACAGAGACAGCATGCTGTGACGTGAGGTCGTTATTAAAGAGCCCTGATAAAGCCCCGTCGATGTGATTTACCCTGTTTCCTTGGTGATTCAATGGAATCTTCCCCGTGGCAGGTGAGATGAGCCCCATGGTGGTTGAGACTCTGAAGCTGGGGATCGCCATTCTAAATGGGGGCAACGCTGGTGTACAACAGGTATGGGGGACTCCCAGTGGGTCGTGCAGACTTCTCAGGGTATGCCCATTGGACGGCTGTCACGCTCCGGGGAGGTGTTGGCTCCGCTGCAGAGGGCCCACCCACAATCACCCTTGCTGGTGTTTGTCCTTAGTGGCCAATTATATCAGCGTAGCTGGGAACACAGATAAAACCAGAGCTGGGAGTTTATAGACAAATGTGTACTTGACAAAGACAGTTTATCTGGGGTTCAAAGCAAAAAACGTTTAGTTTTTTCATCATTAGATGATTTTTTGCACAGAGAGGGTCTAAGGGAAGTTTTCTAAGCCTAGGTTTGTATTTATCATTTTACCTGTTAGTGTCTTACCACGAATAAGGAGCCTNTTTTTTCATCATTAGATGATTTTTTGCACAGAGAGGGTCTAAGGGAAGTTTTCTAAGCCTAGGTTTGTATTTTATCATTTTACCTGTTAGTGTCTTACCACGAATAAGGAGCCCAGTCAGTTAAATGGAGTTCATAGCCCCAAACACCTGTTGTCTGTTCATTCGTTTGTTTATTCATTCAGTCACGGTGTTGTGATTGCTGACTGTGCACCAAGGTCAGGCTCTGTTCTGGGATGGAGGCTGTAGCAGATGCAGCTAAACACCCCTGCCACCATGCATTCAATGAGACAACACGCAGAAGCATAGTGTGGATTCCTGTTACATGGAATCCATTCAACAGTCTGAATTGAAACTGGAGACAGGAATATTCTGGTGTCTCTGGGGGCACTCCGGGCTCTGGCTGAAAGCATCTGTGTGCACAGGAAAGTGACATTTCAAAGACTTTTGGCATTTGTGAGGGTTATATCACAGTGCCCGTGAGAATCTCCAAATTTATAACTACCACTATTACATGTAATTTGTCCCAGCCTTTAACTCATCCCAAACAAATTTGTCACAAAAGAATTACCATTTTCTAAAACACCTTTCACTTTCTGTTCTCTTCCATTACCACCCCATCAGCTGATTTTTCTTGCAGGACCTTTTTTTTTTTTTTTCATTTTTATGATCTCAGAAAAAGTTCCTGCCTTCCCAGTAATGGAGAACAGAGAAAACAAAGTCTGATTGTGAAAGATACTGAGCTCTCAACTAGGCTTATTACTGGCTAAGCTCCCTTGCTCAGTGCACCAAACTCAACTCCTGACTTTCTCAGATTATACTTCAGCAACATTTTGCTAGATCACAGTCCTGATGTTTATTCCCAATGGGAAAGGCTTCAAACAGTAAATCTATGAACATCAGTGATCTACCATACTGCCCTTAGCCGAAATACCAGTGGACCTTTAGAAAATAAAATATCCAGAAAATACGTAAATAAAATAAAATGTCCACCCAAAGAGACTCTGGTTCCATAGGAAGAGGGCAGGTGGGGCTCAGGCCCATGGAAGGTTTAAATCCACAGGCAGTTCTAATGCTGATCCAACTTTACAAACCACCACCCTGGATATGGCTCCATGTGACTGAGACTTGACATTTCTCTATTACAATTGGGAGGGTCACTACTTGTGGCATAATTTACATCGCTCTTCCTTTTAAAAATGTGTTTCTCTTATAGAAAATGCTAGATTACCTGAAGGAGAAAAAGGATGCCGGATTCTTTCAAAGCCTTTCTGGTCTTATGCAGTCTTGCAGGTAAATATGGGAAAACCACCTATAGCAATTTTTTTCTACTCAGAAGAAAGAGAAATGGGGTGGAGGGGGGACTACAGAATAAACTAGCTTATCATGGAATTGTTGAGGAAGGACTTACCTGCTTTAAAAAGCTAAGAGGATGGGNTCACTGCTCCCCAAATATGGTAGTAACAGGTGCCAGAGAATGACAAATTCAAACATCCAAAAATGAAAACTCAAAGCAATGGAGACTCTGGGATGGTTTTTGCATCACTATTCTATAAATATCATTAATAGCAATTTTGATTTTGAGGCAGTGCGGGACATGGAATCTCCCAAGATAAAACCGTATTAATTTACTGGTATTCTCTCTATAGACAAAGTACGTAACCATAAAAGTAAATTAATACAATTATGGTTCTGGAAGGCCTTGGCATTCTAGTATTCCATATCTGGTAGGGTCTCTGTTAACAGTGATCTGAGCATTCTAGATAAATGGGTGTTTTCTGCATTCAGACAGGCTTCAGCTGACCCGTATGATGGAACATTGAAAACAAACACATTTTAGCCTGGGGTCACTTCCTAGAATGAGAGTATTACAGGGGAATGGGCTATGTTTCCTACCAGTGCAAAAAGTAGAAAAGTCATCATCAAACTATGAGTGAATTGTGGATGGACAGTTTTGGAAAGCTGCCGTAGTGTCTGGAAAAACTTCAGAAGTCTTCTTTATCCAAAATTATGTGTGCTGCCTTCCTTAGGCAAGTGAAGATTCTCTTGGCTTACCTTAGCGTGGCAAGCGGCCTGAGGATAAACAAATCTTTCCCTGCCTTATTTTTTTTCCAGGAGAAAGAAATGGAAAAGCAGAAAACCCTCTACCAACAAGCGAGGCTGCATGAGCGTGGAGCCGCAGAGATGGTCCTTCAGATGATAAGCGCCAGCAAAGGTGATTCCATGATTTTGTGGATGGGCCCCTGTGGCTCCCACAGAGACAGCATGCTGTGACGTGAGGTCGTTATTAAAGAGCCCTGATAAAGCCCCGTCGATGTGATTTACCCTGTTTCCTTGGTGATTCAATGGAATCTTCCCCGTGGCAGGTGAGATGAGCCCCATGGTGGTTGAGACTCTGAAGCTGGGGATCGCCATTCTGAATGGGGGCAACGCTGGTGTACAACAGGTATGGGGGACTCCCAGTGGGTCGTGCAGACTTCTCAGGGTATGCCCATTGGACGGCTGTCACGCTCCGGGGAGGTGTTGGCTCTGCTGCAGAGGGCCCACCCACAATCACCCTTGCTGGTGTTTGTCCTTAGTGGCCAATTATATCAGCGTAGCTGGGAACACAGATAAAACCAGAGCTGGGAGTTTATAGACAAATGTGTACTTGACAAAGACAGTTTATCTGGGGTTCAAAGCAAAAAACGTTTAGTTTTTTCATCATTAGATGATTTTTTGCACAGAGAGGGTCTAAGGGAAGTTTTCTAAGCCTAGGTTTGTATTTATCATTTTACCTGTTAGTGTCTTACCACGAATAAGGAGCCTAGTCAGTTAAATGGAGTTCATAGCCCCAAACACCTGTTGTCTGTTCATTCGTTTGTTTATTCATTCAGTCACGGTGTTGTGATTGCTGACTGTGCACCAAGGTCAGGCTCTGTTCTGGGATGGAGGCTGTAGCAGATGCAGCTAAACACCCCTGCCACCATGCATTCAATGAGACAACACGCAGAAGCATAGTGTGGATTCCTGTTACATGGAATCCATTCAACAGTCTGAATTGAAACTGGAGACAGGAATATTCTGGTGTCTCTGGGGGCACTCCAGGCTCTGGCTGAAAGCATCTGTGTGCACAGGAAAGTGACATTTCAAAGACTTTTGGCATTTGTGAGGGTTATATCACAGTGCCCGTGAGAATCTCCAAATTTATAACTACCACTATTACATGTAATTTGTCCCAGCCTTTAACTCATCCCAAACAAATTTGTCACAAAAGAATTACCATTTTCTAAAACACCCTTCACTTTCTGTTCTCTTCCATCACCACCCCATCAGCTGATTTTTCTTGCAGGACCTTTTTTTTTTTTAAACATTTTTATGATCTCAGAAAAAGTTCCTGCCTTCCCAGTAATGGAGAACAGAGAAAACAAAGTCTGATTGTGAAAGATACTGAGCTCTCAACTAGGCTTATTACTGGCTAAGCTCCCTTGCTCAGTGCACCAAACTCAACTCCTGACTTTCTCAGATTTTACTTCAGCAACATTTTGCTAGATCACAGTCCTGATGTTTATTCCCAAATGGGAAAGGCTTCAAACAGTAAATCTATGAACATCAGTGATCTACCATACTGCCCTTAGCCGAAATACCAGTGGACCTTTAGAAAATAAAATATCCAGAAAATACGTAAATAAAATAAAATGTCCACCCAAAGAGACTCTGGTTCCATAGGAAGAGGGCAGGTGGGGCTCAGGCCCATGGAAGGTTTAAATCCACAGGCAGTTCTAATGCTGATCCAACTTTACAAACCACCACCCTGGATATGGCTCCATGTGACTGAGACTTGACATTTCTCTATTACAATTGGGAGGGTCACTACTTGTGGCATAATTTACATCGCTCTTCCTTTTAAAAATGTGTTTCTCTTATAGAAAATGCTAGATTACCTGAAGGAGAAAAAGGATGCCGGATTCTTTCAAAGCCTTTCTGGTCTTATGCAGTCTTGCAGGTAAATATGGGAAAACCACCTATAGCAATTTTTTTCTACTCAGAAGAAAGAGAAATGGGGTGGAGGGGGGACTACTACAGAATAAACTAGCTTATCATGGAATTGTTGAGGAAGGACTTACCTGCTTTAAAAAGCTAAGAGGATGGGTATTTTTCCTCCAGCCTTCAGGATTACATTCAAATACCCTACAGAAGGGGAAATGTAATCTCCATTAGACAGACGGACACAGATACACACATGCACACACCTGGTTTGGTTTTTTAATCACCTTTACCTCCTTGTTTTGGAATGTTGTTTTCCTCAGAGCTAAGTGTTTCTCCTAACATATGCTCATAAAAGTCAAACCAAAAAAGAATGGGAAGAGGGGGAGTACCTCAGTAGGGCTCAAGGCTGTGTTTTCATTAGACCCATTAGGGACTCCGGTCATCTTCATCCTTAACAGTTCTTTGAGCCTGAATAAGTATTTGCTGGGTACGTATTTTGACACCTCCATTTCAACAGAGGTACATCCTAACATGGGAACATTTTGCCGTAGCCTAAAAAGCAAAGCATTCAACTTTCCACTTTTTTTACCATGTGTATAAGCCTCCCCTCGTGTCTGACCCCCTGACAGATGAACAATATGTAGCCAAAAGTCATAAGGTTACCATGCTTACTCCTTTCTGAAGCAAGCCAGCAATCTTTCTAAGTGTCAGCTTATTCTCTAAGATTCATATGTGTTTTGAATAATCTGTAACTTGTTCTGAAAGAAATCAAAGTTATAGTTATCTAGCTCATTCACCTCCAATTAATATTCTTAAAAATAGAGCATTAGAGTTTCCACTTAAAAATTTGCAGAATGGACATACTTTCCTTTGGTGGACTTCATAATTTTGCTGAGCTTATTTGATGGAGTGAATATCATATGTACCCTGGGGTGATGGGGAACATATTTGAGCTGCAGTACAATCCCTTTGTCTGAGCTCCATTTTTCCCCCACCAACAGCCAATTCGTTTATTACCTCTCTCAGGAAAAGAAAATGTAATATTGCCAGGCCTGACTCACTGAAGTTAAAATAGTACATGTGGACTCAGAATGGCAAAACTCAAGGCAGTTCAGTTCCATATTGCCCATGAAATTTTCAATTAAATTTCTAAGTGTTCTCTTAGTAGTCTGTAATACTTCATATTATTAACCTCATTTGTAATGATGGCTTAGAGGGACAGGTGACATACCTTTAGAGGCCAAGTGAGTACTAACAGAAGTTTTAAGATATTTTCATGATTTTTGTTTATTATAAAAATAATACATATTGGTAAAATATTGAAGCATTAAGGAAATTGAAACATTTGAAATGGGTGTTTTGGAATGGAGTAAGGGTCAGACATGTCTGTTCCCCCGATAGTCTCCTGAATCAGAACTGCTCCTTTGAAGCGTCTTTGTCCAAAGATCCTACTTCCCTGCCCTCTTCCCTTGACAGCAAAGCTAAAATAGAAGGATGGTTTTGTGTTATTGAGAAGAACCTTTCTACAGCAGGACCCGGGAAAAACCAACAATACGGCAATAGGAATTTTCACTGTTTTCTCTTTAAAACGTATCCAAATTGCAGAATATATGTGGCTCCCTAAAAGGGGGAAAGAAATGCTAGGCTTTTTCCCCTGACATCTTTCCAATGCAATGGTCATCTCCTTTGCCCAGTGCTAAAGGGAAGACAAAGTTTCACAGAATCTTAATGGATCCAGCCATAAGGGGCCCTAACAGCTATATTTTTGTGAGACCTCATGTTATGGTGTATGAAGCCTTTCAGATTGGGGAAAGAGAGTCTGTTAGAGAAATAGAATGAACCCCAATTGGAAAAAATATGATTATACATTTCCACCTTATTGAGCTCTGTGTTTGTACTGGGGGCTCCTGGCTAAGTAGGATTTGGTGGTGGCTGTGATGGGGAAGTTCAGAGAAAGTGGGGACAAATAAAAGGCTAGCTTATTACAGGTTCTGGGACAGCATTGCCTCCAGAAAGCTTAACCTTAGCTTCTGTTGGCTTCTGAATGATACAAGAATTCTAAAAGGGTGTGGCCCTTGGAAATCTGAACTCTGTAGCCCTTTCCATCATAATTCATCCTGAGCACTAAAAACCACAGGTCCTTATGATTCGCAGAGAAAATAGGTAAATGTGGGAGGTGAACATTAATTAGTGCAGTTTAAAGTAAACTTTCTTTTGAGAAATTGTAGAAACAGATTATTCCTTCTTTATTTAGGAAAACTTTCTAAATCTTCATGCATAAGAAAGGACTCAAACTGGACACACAAGGACAGTTGTTATAAGTTCTGACCCCTCTCCGTGCATGCCTGTGAGCTACAGGCATCCTTGGACAACGCTCTTGATGCAAACTCAGGGAAATGCTAGACTCTCACCCACACTGTACTATGTTAGACCGTTTATGACAACACAAGGACAAGATATTCTTAGTCAATAGGTACACTGACGTTAGACATCCATTTTCCCAGTGTGCGTGGCCCTGAACCTTGTTTTCTCTTGTCTCTTACAAGTGTCCTTGATTTGAATGCATTCGAAAGGCAGAATAAAGCTGAAGGCCTGGGGATGGTTACTGAGGAAGGAACACGTAAGTAACTAGTCAAGGTGAAGGCCATTCTCTTTCTGATTACCATAATTAACTCTTTCTGGTTAGAGCCCCTGCTCAGTGCTTCTTAATCTGCAAGGACTTGCTCAAATTTAGCAAAATCTTCCCATCAGGAGCTTTGGTAAAGGCTGGATGTGTTCACAGAGCCAGCCTTAACTAAACACAGTTTATCATGGTGCTTATGGTTTTTCTTACTTTGCATTCTTCTGTTTTTCTCTTATCACCAGTCATTGTTCGTGAGCGTGGTAAGTTTGAGTTTCTGGCCCCAGTTGTCAACCGTGTGTGAGTCCGAAGGGACCTTATTTAATTGCTCCAGTGCAGACACGTTTTTAGGCTTGGTAGTTGCATGTGAAACTTCACGCAGCAGTTTGATGCTTGATTAGAGAAGCGTCTTCCATCTGTAAAGCATGGGTTCTGGACTGTGAGCCATTGCTGCCATTAGCCTAGCTGTTTCCTTTCAAATGCATCTGGGGGCTCAGTGTTTTAGCTTGGTTGGTCATTGTGTTGTGTAGTCTTGGTTCCTGGTTAATCAGATTTTTCCCCTTCATATACTTTACGAACTGTTCTGATGCAGGCCCTTTGTCATTTTTGCAGTTGTTTGCCTTGGAAAGTGTTCTGGGTTGAGGAGCCAAACAAATGCTCACCAATATTCTGTTTTCAAGGTGAAAAAGTACTTCAGAATGACGAGTTTACACGAGATCTCTTCAGATTCCTGCAGTTACTTTGTGAAGGACATAACAGTGGTGAGTGGAACAGATTGATTTGTCAAAGGAAAACAACATTCAGGTGCCAAATTATGATTCAGCTCAGGATGCCACATTTAATACAACCAGCTGCTGACTCAAGGACAGCAGTTTATCCATTCCTCAATAAGGAACTCGATGGAACACCAACTTGAACTTCAGGGCTGATGTTATTTAGTGCCACCCAGGCTGAATTGCTTCCAGAATCTTCAGATGGTGCATCTCCACACCAGCCCCTTTCTGTCAGGTCCCTCGGGGCTCATAAAGTCCGCTTTCTGGCCTTACCAGGATGGAAGGGCTCAGGGCAGAACTCTGTCCTGCAGGACCTGCCAGGACCCAAACAGGGTGCTCTTGTAAGGCTTTTCACACAGTATGTCTCTTCAGAGTTTAGCCAAGAGGGCTTGCTCAGCTTCCTCTGCGTGACGAACGCTGGTTCTGACCCAGCGCTCGTGTTCTTAGACTTTCAGAACTTCCTGCGGACTCAGATGGGCAATACCACCACCGTAAACGTCATCATCAGTACCGTGGACTACCTCCTGCGTCTGCAGGTCAGTGGGTCTTGGACGGTGGCATGGTTCACACACATTTCCAGAAGCTTAAGATAGTTACATGGGATCAGGAAAGGCCCAGGGTCCAGTCAAGGCCCAATAAGAACGGTGTTATAATCTATGTCCACACACTTATGGGAAGTCAAGTACCTAAAAATGTGTATTTGAAGACTGAAATAGGGGGAGTGGTAAATATCCAATCATCTAGTATAAAATGCCAGTTTACCTCAGTTTTGCCAGTGGAAACCTCACCACAGTGCCCAAGAGGCAATACGTGAATGAAAATAGATTTTTCACTCAGTAAAAAGATACAGAAGGTGATGGGAATAAGATGAGTCTACAAGTTCTTAGTGTTTGAGAAGTCACTCCGTTTAACTGTTTGAAGGAAAATCCAAATAATATCAGGAAAGTACACAAACATAAAAAAAAAAAATTCTTTTCTCTGCTAAGTCTTCCTCCTTGCTCTGCCCCTTAGCAGTTGTGACCTGAAGCAATCTGTTTAACCTCCCGGCATTCCAGTGTTCTCATCTGTAGACTGGGTGGCACCTGTCCCATAGGGTGGTCATAAAGATGGAGAGATTTAATACACGCAGTGGGTCAGAACAACACCTGGCACTTGACAGTGTTAGCTCTCGTGCTGCTGTCCTTGTGCCAATTGGTTGGATGATAATCATTACCTTTAATGTCTATTTTTCATTGGGAATAAGTTGTCCCACATTGTGGTCACCCGTGTCCAGCTGAACACTGTCCTCTCTCCTACCTGTTCTTTCTTAGAGGTGTATGTGCACTTCAGAGATGCTAGGGATTAGATATCTCTGTGCTTTTTTCTAGGTTTCTGTCATAAGAAAGAAGTCATAGAAATGTAGGATTCTCTTGTACTCTTCCTGAACGTTCGGTTTTAGCTTCACTGACTGAAGTTTAAGAAATACCAAACTTTCCTTGTTTGTTCTTAGGAATCAATCAGTGATTTCTACTGGTATTATTCAGGGAAGGACATCATTGACGAATCTGGACAGCACAATTTTTCCAAAGCTCTGGCAGTCACGAAGCAGATTTTCCATTCTCTTACGGAATACATCCAGGTGCGTGCTGCGGAGTGCGTGCTCGAAAACAACATTTTTAACGCTCCCATGTTCTATATCCCCTCTGGAATATTAGGGTGCCTATATGGACTGTGCTTCCAGCACTAGCACTGACAGTATGTATCAACAAATAGGAACCAAGTGTACCAGAGTACTGCAAGAGTGCTTCTCTCTAGGAGCAGCTGCAGGTCATCGTCCTGTTGTGACCTATTCATAGCATTGTCACACTCTATTTGCATTTATCTAGTTACATTTTCCTTTCCCTCCTAGACTGAAAATTTTGTGGGTGGAAAATTTCTTTCTCGATCAAAAATTCTTCATTTCTAGCACATGCAGCACATCCTAGGTATTCAGTAAGCATGGGGAGTAGCATGGAGAAATAATTGATAGAATGAAGGAATAAAGGGATAAATGGTGTTATCTTGAGTCTCAAGATTAAGAACTTATGAGATCCTACTAATTTGTCAGAAATTAACTCTATGGAAAAGGTAACTTCAGCAGCACATTAACTATGTCCAAAGGCAGTCAAATGTAGAATGAATTTCCAGTTAAATATTTAGATCTCACAGCATTCTTTCTCTGTTTACAACAGTCTCTGGTCATTGCCAACAGTGGTCTAATGACCGTACAAAGGAATAGAGGATGTACTCAGGCATCATTTGCTGTGAAACCAGCAGCTATATCACAGTCCTCTGGGGTGCAGTATGAGATTTTTAAAAAACCATCTAATGAGTCAACCGGCATACTCCGATCATATTTGTTTATTAAAATAAACACAAAACTCAGACTATCAACTTGGAAAGGAGGATTTTAAGGTAGAGATCGACCCTTGTTTTACTCAAGGACCATAAGAACATGGAGAGAAAAATGTAGAAACAGGTGACTGATCTGAAGTGTCACAGAACGTGAAATACCTGGGAAGGTCATTGAACAGATTGGACAAGAATTTGATTTGTTCTCTGTGGAAGCCATCCTAATCTTCAGACTTTCCCTGGGAGCACTTAATCCAAAAGTAAAAAAGAAACTTCTTTTTGGTGAATGTGAGTTTGTTACAACTGGTTTTGTCCCAAAAAGAATCTAGAGGTTTCTAGGGATTAGACATCAAATGTACACGAACAGTAGGGTTTTTTTAAGATTTTATTTATTTGAGAGAGAGAGAGCACACAAGTGGGGGATGGGGGCAGAGGGAGACGGAGACTCCCTGCTGAGCAAGGAGCCCCATGCGGGACTTGATCCAGGACCCCGGGATCATGACCTGAGCCAAAGGCAGATGCTTAACCGACTGAGCCACCCAGGTGTCCCTCAAACAGTGATTTTTAAGCAAGCTTACATGATTTAGGAAGGCAGGCAATACCTCTCATGCTGCCCTCTTCCCTGGGAATTCTGCCAAGCCTTTTCTAGAACTTGAGATGGTATCCGTGTTCTTTTTGGAAATTTCTTATTGAAGAGTGATTTGGAGATGAGTTAAAGGGTAGAAACAAAATATAAGGAAGAGTTAAGAATGAGAAATATAGGCAGAATGTGACAGAAGAATCTAAGGGTATAAAAAATATACAAAACGATCTCACTGAAGGGGTAGGGAATAAGGTGCTGACTTAAGAAACTTTGGGAATAAATACAGACTGTGAGACCAAAGGCAAAAGGAACTGTACATAAACACGTTAGTTGCTAATGTTTTTCCCATAGGGATATGTGTTAATAATTCTGCAACCATTCTACACATGTAATGGAAATGAGCAGTTACTAAATGGCAGGAGCCAGGCTTCTCACTGTTGAATGGTCACAGATAAGCAAGAAGAAGCGAGGTGGCCCACGTGGAAATGCATTAGGGTTGGCCAACTAAAAGAGTTCCCAGGGGCCAAAACTGGAACAATTTGAGTGACAAAATAGAATAGTATTGGATTATAACCCAGAGCATAAAATGAATATGTGGAGTCCATATTAATGTAAATAAATGATTAAATATATAAGAAAGAATAGACAAATCTCCCATGTAGAATTCCAAATGATTTATTTTTTTTTAATGTTGAGTCAATGTGCAAAAATAGGGAAAGCTATTAAGATAGAAAATGAAAACCAGTAATGAAGTATTCCCTCTATGTTTGGTTTTCTGAGAAGATAGAGATGATATTATACCTAAAATTTAGGTTAATAATAAGAAAATCTTAACGGTAGTTGAACTTTAAGAATATATTTTTTAAAGATTTTATTTACTTATTTGACAGAGACAGCACAAGCAGGGAGAGCAGCAGGCAGAGGGAGGAGAAGCAGGGCTCGATTCCAGGACCCTGGGATCATGACCTGAGCCGAAGATGGACATTTAACCGACTGAGCCACCCAGGCGCCCCTGAACATTAGGAATATTATTCACATTTTTTCACTTGAGTAGATAGCCATGTGATCATAGCATTTTATGCATAGCTTTCCCTGAAAACTATAGGGCCTGCTTTTCAAATTGTGGAAGCCTGGAGTTCCTCGGAACCCCTCTTAGGTCAAGGTGGAGGGAGAGTGGGCAAGCATATCCTTCAGTCCCTTTTCGACCAGAGCATTTCACTCTTAAATAATATTCTTCTTTGTAATATTTTATTTGAAGAACACGCTCTGAAGCTAAAAGAAAATCTCTGAAAAATGACTGCACTGTGAAATTCCTGGTGGTTTTTCCTAGACATGGGTTCCTATACGGGGGGCAAAAAGTAATACCCTGGGAAAATAGCCATAAAATATGTGACTTTTGGAAGGAGCTGTCTGCTAATAGAAGCAGGTGTCCTGTGCACTGACTAGGGTGAGATTCAGAGCAGCTAATGAGGAAATAAGTCTCTGTGAAATAAGGATGCCCTCCTCTCCATAGGGCCCTTGCATTGGGAACCAACAGAGCCTGGCTCACAGCAGGCTGTGGGACGCGGTGGTCGGCTTCCTCCATGTGTTTGCTAACATGCAGATGAAACTCTCTCAGGTACTGTGGCCCTTCCCTGCTGTGTCATTGGTGTGAAATGCTAAATCACTTCCCAAGCCTTGGTATTCCCCTGTGTGGGTGTGGCTGCTGGACCAAATGGCTGGACCAGCCAGGCAGATGAGGTCTCACTTTTAAACCTGAGGGCTTCACTGGGCGACAGGAACAAATGCCTCCAGGGGTGTCCCAGACAGGCTTTTGCATGGATGCAGCTTCCTTCCTTGTGTCCCCCCCAGCCTACCCTTTACATAATTGCCTCAACACTCGCTTTTTATGATGCTCATGCCTTTTGCTTCCTTGTCACTGTTGTGTCAATTTATGACTATTTACCAGCCCCTTCTGGGTCTGTCAAATGTCTGCATGTCTCTGTAATTCATATATCCCTCCTCTCTCACCTTGGCTTCCCCTCCCTCCCCATCTCTGCTTTTCCTTCTCACTCCCCATCTCTCTGGCAAGACGAATCAGAATCGCTCCGAGCATTTATTATGAACAAATAAATGGAGTGTATATAGTTGTCGATCGCCTCTCTCCATGGCAACACATGAGGGAGAACTTCAGGATGTGTTTCAGGCTGATTAGAGTAACATTTGCGGCATTAATTTAAGTAGCGTGTATCTAAAATTTTCAAGGCTGTCACGTCTGCCTCCGCTCTTCTGGAATGTGCTATTTAACCATTTCATTTTTCCCCTTTTGACTCTGGCCTTATGGGAGGAGAGAGTTCTTGGGAGCGCCGCTAATTTGGCGGTAATACGTCCGCTCCTGTGTCAGCCCGGCCCGGGCGGTGCGGTGTGGAGGCTCTGGAGGCAGGAGCGTGGCCCTGCTACCTCTTCGCTGGTGACTTGCAGGAAGTCACTCCCCCTTCCTGGTTTTTGGTTCCATCGTCTGTGAAATATTGGGAATTAGAATAGATGATGAGAGGTCTCTTCCAGTTCTTCATACTCTGCACCTCTGTGATACTCCGTGTGTAGCTATGACCCACCGAAGGGGGGCAGTCTCCCTGAAGAGTCTGTACAGGCAGTGTGCCCCAGAACGCAGCTTTACATCGCACCCTCAGATTGCCCACGTCAGATCTTCCGAGGGTTGTTTTTCCTTCTGTGCCGTCGAGTTTAAAACAGAGAGCTAACTTAGCGATGCCCTGTCCGCAAGGCTGAAATGAAAACCAAACAGACTAGTAGCAAAACCATCCAGAGGAATAGCCTCAATTCTATAACATTTTAAGGGACCAGTGACACCCAGATCACCACCAACTAGAATCAGGAGACTCTAAATTAACCCAGAAAGAAAAGAGAACCCACTTGGTGATTATAACCTTGACACCTTAATCGGATTGCGGTAGTACCCCCACAGGCTTGCCTGGCCGTCCTCCAGGATAAAGCACAACAGGAACTGGTAGAACTACCCAACGGCTCCTTGGTGCATTGGGTCGTTCCATGGGCTTGGACAAGTGGTATGCCTTCCACGTTGTACTAATAAAAGGGAAACTAAAGGAGCTCCCTTGGATGAGTCCGGTTGCAGCGAGCCTCCCTGATGCTACAAACAGTGGATGATAACACGTCCACATACACAATGGACACGACCTTCACCTAACCTTTCCAGAGCAGGCTCTTCTTGCTCACTGCCCTATACTTTGCTGAGGGATCAGATAGCTCAGGGGTATCTCCTGTTTCTGTTCTAGGATTCCAGTCAGATCGAGCTGCTGAAGGAACTCTTGGATCTCCTTCAGGACATGGTGGTGATGCTTCTGTCCCTCCTGGAAGGTTGGGCTGTTTGGTATAACTAGGCATTCACACAACTGTAATTGGTCTGAACACTAACCGTACTAATCATGCAGATTATCCTTCTGGCAGGTCATTGATGCCATATGACATTGGCTAGAAAGCCAAATTCTCAGAAGCAAAAAAATGAGTGAGGGGCACATGGTCTGATGGACAAAGCCTGAAACCAACTCATTTTATGTTAATAGGAAAGCCAGAATGAACTGGGGAAAACCTCCAAGCTTTGCTCTTCCCTATCCTCTCCCTCTCCCCATTGCTTTCAATACATCTGGCTGCCAGTGTGTATGCCAGCCATCTAGTTGGGCACCCTCCTAGGTCTAAGGGGATAAGAGGGGCACCACTTATCCCTATGTGTCCCCAATAATCTGATAACAAAACCACTTCCCGGGCCCCAGTCCAGATAAAAGGCACTGGCGTGGCCACCTCCTTCTCCCCTTTGTTTCTTTCCCCCTTGGCTCCTAGTGGTGTAGTCTTTATGGCTTGCTGCTCCCTCCTGCCCATTTCCAAACCATCACGGTCAGGAAAGAGCCGACTGATTGGGCATACAAGTTTTCTGAAAATAGCTACCTGACCAGTTACATGATGATTTGGGTTTATTTATATATTTGTATGTTTCTTGAACCTGCCTCACAGGGAATGTGGTAAATGGAACTATCGGCAAGCAGATGGTTGACACACTGGTAGAGTCATCTACCAATGTAGAAATGATCTTGAAATTCTTTGACATGTTCTTGAAACTTAAAGACCTAACCAGCTCAGACACCTTCAAAGTATATGACCCAGACGGTAAAGGGATTATCTCCAAAAAAGAGTTCCAGAAGGCCATGGAAGGGCAAAAACAGTACACACAGTCAGAGACTGACTTTCTCCTTTCGTGTGCAGAAGCTGATGAGAACGATATGTTTAATTACATCGATTTTGTAGACCGGTTCCATGAGCCGGCCAAGGACATAGGGTTTAATGTGGCGGTGTTACTGACAAATCTCTCCGAACATATGCCAAATGATTCTCGCCTGAAGTGTCTGTTGGACCCAGCAGAAAGCGTACTGAATTACTTTGAGCCCTACCTGGGACGTATTGAGATCATGGGTGGGGCCAAGAAAATTGAGCGCGTTTATTTCGAGATCAGTGAATCCAGTCGAACTCAATGGGAGAAGCCCCAAGTGAAGGAATCGAAACGGCAGTTCATCTTCGATGTGGTCAATGAAGGCGGAGAGCAAGAAAAGATGGAACTGTTCGTGAACTTCTGTGAGGATACCATCTTTGAAATGCAGTTAGCCTCTCAGATCTCTGAATCTGACTCAGCGGACAGGCCTGACGACGAGGAGGAAGGAGGTGAAGATTCATCTTACTTGTTAGAAATTGAGGGTGGAGAGCAGGATGACAAGTCTTTTGAATCTGCCTCTGCGTTTGCCATGGCCTGCGCCTCCGTGAAGAGGAACGTCGCCAACTTTCTGAGGAAGGCCACCCTGAGGAACCTGCGGAAGCAGTGCAGGAAGGTGAAGAAGCTGACCGTGAAGGAGCTGGTGAAGGAGTTCTTCTCTTTCTTCTGGATGTTGTTTGTGGGGCTCTTCCGGTTGTTCTTCACCATATTGGGAGGAATCTTTCAGATCCTCTGGAACACGGTGTTTGGAGGGGGCCTAGTGGAAGGGGCAAAGAACATCAGAGTGACCAAGATCTTGGGGGACATGCCTGACCCCACCCAGTTCGGGATCCATGAGGACACTCTGGATGCGGAGCGGGTGGAGGTGACTGAGCCAGGTGTGCCCCCAGAACTGATTCACTTCGTGAAGGGTGAGAAGGGAGACGCAGAAGCTATGTCAGAGCTCTTTGGATTCCGCCCAAAGAAAGAAGGCGGCTTAAAGCACAGGCCCGAAGGGGGTTTGGGTGACCTCTCGGAGATTATTGGCAAGGATGAACCCCCAACGCTAGAGAGTACTGTACGGAAGAAAAGGAGAGCACAGGTAAGCGTGAGTTGTTTCTGTCTTCTCTTCTTCATGCCCAGAAATAGACTTGCAGTCAGTTCCGACAGCAGTCCCCAAGGAGCCAACGTCGTATTAGGTACCCGCTCTTCTACCCCCGATCCCGCAGGTCCGGCTCTGCCGTGTCTGCGAAGAGCAACACTCAGATGGTTGTCTCAGGGTCTAGTTGCTGAATGATCTTCAGTTTACATCGCGCAGGCCAAACCTGATAGTCTTCCACGACTTTATTAGAAGGTTAGTTCTTATGGTGCACAGGCTCAGTGAGTGAATGGAAAGCCTAGAACATCAGGTAGAGGAACACTCCAAATGAGAGTGTTCCTATAAAACCTGTCATAAGCTGAAATGGCATAAAGCAAAGAAGCAGTTATCATTTCATGAAGGTAAAAATCCTCTTTGGATTTCTTGCAGTTAAAACACAGGTCCTGGTGGAGGTCTTTCACAAAAGCGACGTGGTGTAAAGCAGATTTTCAGATGGTAGGAGAAACCTAGAGAGCATAAGGGGAGACCTTTCTTTTGAGATAATATTTCTGCAGTGTCACAAATGGTTCAGATGATATCATTTAGCTGAGCATCATGCTTGGAACATTTTCATTCTTGAGATGCACCCACTATCCAGTTTGGACTTTGAGTCAGTTGACTAGATTAAGGGAATAACAGTAATTTAGAGCCCCTTGGTCACGGAAAGTTCTGGGTGTTCCCCTCCATGGCAGCATCCAACTCACAGCATCATTCTAGCATCAAAAAGAATGTAGAGAGAAGTGTGAAGACATCAGAGGCCAAAGATAAATTTTATTCATTTATTTCATTATTTATTGAATACTTAATATGTGCTTCCCACTGTTTGGGGCTTTGAGAAGACAGTGGTGAGTGAGAAGTGCATTGTCCTTGTAATTACGTTGAAGAAAAATGGACATTGTGGAAGTCAGTACAAGCATGAAGAATGTTAGGAAGGAAGAATGCTAGGTAAAGGAAATGTATAGGAGAGATCTCACCTAATTTTGGAGAGTTTGGGATGGAAGCATCAGAACCATAGGCCTTCTTGCAATATGAATTTATTTACTCTGTTTTGTTCCCTGTTGTAGCCCCAGGTCCCAGACAGAGTTTGATACATAATAGGGACTCATTTAAGGCCTGTTACATACCAGGCTGTGTTCCTAGGATCCATGGGAATACATTGGTTTACAAGAAAGACAACACTTTTGCTTTAATAGATCTTAACTTTTAGTGGAAGAAGACAACAAATCAATAAGACAATTACCATTTGTGACACATGCTGAAAGAAATGTACAAGGCCACCTGTTACAAATAGAATGGTTAAGGAGACTTCCGAAAAGGTGTCACCTGAACCAAGTCCTGAGGATGGCAGGCACAGGAAAGACCAGTCATACTCCAGGGGGAGAAGTGGCTTGTATAAAGATCTTGGTGCAGGGAAGGATTTGGAATGTGCCAGGAAAGAAAATGAGGTCTGGTTATTCAGGTGTAGGAAGTAATGAGCCAAGTGGTACAAGACAAGGATAGGGAGAAAGGCCATAATCACATAGGCCTTGTAGGCCTCACTGAGGAGCTTGACTTTTATTCTAAGTGCAGTGGTCATCAGTAAGAGGGATTGGGGTAGTGGTTAAGAGGATTGAAGACAAGGCAGGAATTCTGTCTGGAACAAGCAGGTTGTGGATTGTACCCGGTGTGATCTGTGTCCCATCCCTCCCTGACCCCGTGGGGCAGTAGGACCAGTGCCAGGGGTCCTAGCACAAGTTTTCTCTGGGAGTTGAGTAATAGCAGGGCAACTGAGTTTTTAAGTTTGCAGTCTTTGCGTTGGCATTGCTCCAGAGTAGCTTATGCTTACATCCCGCGATCCTGAGGAAAGCAGAGGCATTCTGAAAACAGAAAGCCAGGGAGACGTGTGACCAAGGAGATGAAATGGCCAGTGCTGTATATGGCTCGTGACCGTGATCTCCTCAATTTGAGGAAAACTTAACTGATTGTTATTTTTGTCCAGGCAGCAGAGATGAAAGCAGCACATGAAGCAGAAGGGAAAGTGGAGCCAGAGAAGACAGAGTGAGTTCTTGGTAGCCTCGGCTGCTTGCAGTGCTACGGCAGAGTTCTTGATGGCATTGACTCTTCTTTGCTGTGCTAAATAGAAATCTTGATTTGTCTTAATACAAGAAACAGATACTGTGCAAGTCCTGGACACATTTCTTTTTACCCAGCTATACAATAAACACGTTCTATTAATCATGTTAACTTTGTCATTGCACCAGTAGTTCAGATTTCACCATCTGGCCAAATTATTGAACACCCACATTTAGCAACTTAGCAATGGTGGTGGTTTTATCTAATATATTGAATACATATTACACGCCAGGGTGTGAGCTAAGGTGTTTTGTTGTTTTTTTTAAGAGCAAGAGTGCATAGAGGGGAGAGAGGGGCAGAGGGAGAGGGAAAGAATCTCCAGCAGACTCCCTGCTGAGCTCAGAGCAGATGCAGGGCTCCGTCCCACGACCCTGAGATCATGACTTGAGCTGAAATCGAGTCGGACACTTAACGGACTGAGCCACCCAGGTGCCCAGTGTGCCAAGTTCTTTTGTACAGTGTCTCAATTCCTACCACAAGCTTAAAAGAATAGGTACTCCTACAAATTCCAGAAGTCTTAAAAAATAAAGGACAACTTTTCTGGAGGGAAAAAAAATTGTTTAGCCCCATATCAGAAGAGGAGTACAAACACATTTATAACTGACTCACCCCTATGACCGCGGCTCCTCAAAGCAGCATTGCTCATTAAATGCAGAGTTGACATCCAGGCACCATGGGGTGATACAGACTTGAAGTTCCCACCCTCCAGGAACAATGACAAGATTTCTTTTTAATTTAGTCTCCCTCTCTGGGCCAGACCTCCCGCTGCCCTTCTGTGCTGATGGGTCTCTTATTCCTACAGCCTGGAAGACGGGGAGAAGGAGGTTATGGCCAAAGAGGAAGAGCAAGCCAAGGCCCTGTGGACAGACGTGACAAAGAAGAAGAAGCGACGGCGGGGCCAGAAAGTCGAGAAGCCTGAAGCCTTCATGGCTAATTTCTTCAAAGGGCTGGAAATCTATCAGACAAAGTTACTGGTAAGCGATCCAACCCTGGCCCCATGCCTGGCACAGACCTCAGACAGCGGCCACATTCCGTTTCACTGTTTGGTTCTTTATGCTCCTTCCTCTTTCTTATTCCTCTTCCTTTCCTCTTCTCCCTCTTCTGTCTGGTCTTTGTTTGTTGGAGGAAAAGGAAAAGAGAGTAACCTGGGCAAAGCCAAGTGCTTCAGCCCCTCTACCTAGCCCGGGATGCCCTGTGCTATCCACAGGAGGGTGCAGAGACCGCTTTCTAGCTGGTCCTTCATGTGTGTCCTGTGCAGACTTGGCTGATCCTAGTCCAAAGTTCAGGAATAGTTGGGTCATCTGGGATGCAAAGAGAATATGGCTATGTTAGGTTATTCCACATGCAGTTAGCTTTCAGCATAGCTCAGAATGTCCTTTCTCTGACATATTTCCCAGTGAGGGACAGTTGCTGATAGCCAGGACAACACCACTGGGGAGAGCCCCTCTACAGAGAGCTTGAGAGCTTTCCCCAAGGAGCTACCATTCCATTCCTCAAGGGCAGGATTTTCTGGGGAAGATGACAGTGGGAATGCTGCCCCCCGAGAGGACAGAGGCAGAGGCTCTGTGACTTACAAAGGGACAAGGACTCTAGGTCCCAGACTGGCTGCCTCCAGGCTGAGAGCTATAGGGCTCTTCTGTGGGCCTCGAATACTCGTAATTTCCAAATACACTACTATATGCGTGGAACACTCATACAGCACACACACACATACACACACGAACACCTTCGCAATAGCATTTGAATACTCTGCTGGTGGCGTATTCAGGCATTTGGTTCCCTGAGAGATAACCCAGAGCAGGATTCCCTTGAGCATCATTCTCAGCTATTTGTTTTTTTAATCAATGTCCCTGATTCCTCCCCAAGTAAGTCACAAGTCCAGGATTGTCTTAGAAGAGTAGTGACCAACAAGTAGGACTTTTCCCATGTACATCTCTTTCCCTTCTAAAACTCTTCGACTCCTGCCTGTGCTTTCCTTTGCAGCACTACCTGGCCAGGAATTTCTACAACCTGAGGTTCCTCGCTCTGTTTGTAGCCTTCGCGATCAACTTCATCCTGCTTTTTTACAAGGTGGTACCGCATTTGGGACTTATTTGCTAAATATACTATATACTTTTTAAAATCATAATAGAATGTACGCTCTTAATTAGAGCAAAAATGCTAATATCTAAGGAGATATCTAAGACCGTGGCTTCCTAAAGGAATATGGTCTTTCGCGGCCCGGAGAATGGAGACACTGCTTGGCAGGGAAGCCAGTTTCAGGCACTATTTCCAGAGTTCAGGCTTGTTCTAGTCACTACTTCATACACTCTCCAAATGTGTGTTGGGTACTTCCTATATGCTAGACCCTACAGTGGGCACTGTGATGTATTTCAAAATGAATAATAAATATAGTTCTTTCCTTAAAGGATAAGGTAAAAGAAAGCCATTATCATTGGCCCTTAAGTTAGAACCATTATGAAGAATGAATTAACAGTAGTTGGTTTTTGGTAATGGGAACAGAGGGACTGATCAAGATAAATAAAGATTTTGAACACTGATAAGTGGGTCTCGTAGACCAAAGGCACATAATGTTAGTGGAATGAATGAATGAATGATAGGTACTGGATTCTCGACATCGTCTTTAACTGGCTATCTTAACTTTTGCCTCTCTCCCTTTCTATCTAAAACCACCACTCTAACTTTTATAAAACCTGCTTTTACCTACATCGGCCTACCACTAGGTTGAACAAGTAATGGCTTTCTGTTGCCCATAGAGGAGAAACGGAAGTCTGTACAGGGATGTGACAAAGCTGGGGTTTAAATGTCGCGAGGTTGAAGTGACTGTGGACAGTCATCCAGGTGAAGGGAGCCAGCAGGTGGTGGAGCTGCACGCAGAGAGCCTCGCAGGTGTAGATTTGGGGGTCATCTGTGTCAGAATGGCAGTTGAACATCACAGGTGTTTGGAAAGAACGGAAAATGTCGAGTGCGTTTGTGCACACGTGCGTGCACTGGTACACATGTGTGTGTGTGTCTCAGCCTCCTCCCCAGGCCATGGCATTTCAGAAGTTACCTCCCGTGGCATAGGGATCATAGCATAGATAGTACAGCATTCCTAACTTTGAAATTTTTGCTTTTTTTTGGAGATTGTCTTTGTCTCTTAAAAATGTTGTTCATAGTTATTAGAGAGACTGGAGATTCCTAGGAATAAGTTACGGAAAACCCCATTCACTCAGCAGGCAATGCTACGTCCCTACTCTGTGCAGCACGCTAGCTACCTAAACAGTGGAGGAGAGCCCAGGGGCAGAGGCTCTTTCTGATCTTAAGAGAGTGTGTGTCTTGGGCCAGGTCACTGAAGAACCTTTAGAAGAAGAGACGGAGGATGTTGCAAACCTGTGGAACTCCTTTAACGACGAGGAAGAGGAGGAGGCGATGGTGTTCTTCGTCCTGCAGGAGAGCACTGGGTACATGGCGCCGATGTTGCGGGCCTTGGCCGTCATCCACACCGTCATCTCTTTAGTCTGCGTGGTGGGCTATTACTGCCTGAAGGTGAGTCGCTGGCCACTCTGAATCTAATCGGACTCCTTGGGGAAGACACAGCATTTTGAACGCAGCCAGGCCTTTGTTCTCCAGGACTCTGCTGGTAGACCGGGGTTCGTGGAGCAGTGGCATTGCCATCACTGGGGAGCGGCTTAGAACTGTAGACGCTTGCCACAGCCCGAGCCTTTTATCAGAATCTCCAACTCAGCGCCCCCCGGGGATCTGTGTTCACGCTAGTTTGAGAAGCCGTGCTCTGGGAGTCCCTTTTCAGGCGCTTCCAGTTGAATTTCACAGGATTAGAATCACCAGGCGCGGTCCCACGTGGAGCTAGTAATGAGAGCTGCTTCTGATCTTTGAACTTAGGTTGGAATTTTTATAAAAATGCTCTTCACCTTTCAAAATGTGTTAGGTTTCAAGTACTCAAGATCTCAGAGGAAGACTTACTGATAAGTTACTGCTTCAGTTATCTAGCGCCAGCTAGATTTCCCCCAAAGCTCAGTGGCTTAAAATGACAATCGCTTTCTCTCTCTGATTCTCTGGCCTGACTGGGCACGTTTGAGCTGTCCCTCTGCTTCATGTGAAGGCAGCCGTGTCAGCAACCATCTGTCAGCTCAGCGGGGCTGGCCCGTCCACAATGGCACGCTCTCACGCCTGGAACATTGGCAGGGAACGAACAGCTGGAGGGCTGGGCTCAGCCAGGGTAGCTGGGCCTCTCTCTCTCCATGAAGACTCCGCAGGGTCAGCCCAGATTCATTGCTGCCCAGGAGATGGGGGGGAGCCACTCCAGGGCATGAATATCAGGAGACCGTTCACTGGAGCCATCTTCACAAGCTACTACGGTTATGAGTCTTCATGTAGTCCTATGAACCCTTCCGTTCTATTTTTGGTGTTCTAAGTCTGGTTCCGCTGCTACTAAAACACATCTTTTTTCTCATTACATTTTTTTTCCTTCTCTTAAGTCTCCTTGGCCAGACACCACGCCATCTTCTCTCTGGGAAGAGTCCACAGCATGTATTCCTGTCCTTGTGGCCGTCACTTCCCCCCGTGAACTTGAGCATGCCCCAGGAGGTCTAGCTGCCCCACTGGGGAGACCATGTGCCCTGACCCACACTAAGGACTCCTGTGTAATGATGAAAGCACAGAGTTTAGAGCCAGGCTGCCTGGGTGGGATTCCCAGTTCTGCCACTAACTTCACCATTCCTGTGGTTCCTCGCCTGTAAAAATGGGTGTTATAATAATAACACCAACTCCTAAAAGTTGCTGGGAGTTTTAAATGAATTCATATGTATAACAGGACTCGGAACCCCAAACGTAGTAACCACGAAAGCTTGTTAGTTGTTTACCTTAGTTCAGCATCCTGGGGCTCAGCTTGTTGGATTCTGTGCAGGTATACCGGTGACCTAGAGAAAACAAAAGGTCAACACTACCTACGGAATAAGGATGTGGAGGTCCTCCTTACAAGGGTGTACAAACCCTTAGAAGATTGAAGGGGGAATGCTTCGAATCCCAGCGATGAGTACTGCTCTAACCCTTGGTATTATTATTATTCAGAATCCTTTCCGAATACAGTAGACTTTATTCAGACAGGCTTTACCTTTCTTTCCCTCCCACGTCATCCATTAGCGAGCAGCAATCATTGATTCCTCACAGTGTGCAAATGCCTATTATTAGCTTTCACCACCTTCCTGTCATTAGTCTTTTATCTTCTCGGCGGTGTTTTGTCATTTTAAAGAAAAAAAGGGCGAGAAGTAACTCTTTACAAATCATTATCTAAGTTTTGTCTTTTTTTTTCTTGGAAATAAAGAAATAGTGTGGGGCATATGGATTTCATGAGCTTTGAGGAAGAGTTACTGGAAGAAACTGTTTGGAGACCCAGGCCTGAGGGATATTGCCACATAACCAGTCGCTTTCCGGCCACATGACAAGCCCCGGCTCTGTCTGCATTGAGCTTTCCTGGCTAGAGGAGCCCCTGGCCACTCACTTCCTGGGATTTCAGTAGTCTCCTCTGACCTCACTAACTCTGTCCCTTATTTGAAGTATGTGTGTCTGGTGATGGTTGGGGCAAGTAGATTACTTTCCCCTCCTCCTCTGTGTATGCTTTTGGTGGTAGGTCATCAGATCCATGCCATCATCTCTAGGCTAAAATGACAGTGACAACTGGAAGAGAACAGAGAGTGATAGACAGGAACCAATAAGTGTGCTACTCTCAGGAAGAAAACTTCAATACAGAAAGACTGTACAGAGCCCAATAAATCCTCTCCTCCTAGCTAGCAAACCATGTTTCATCAACCAAACATCAATGCCATGAGATGAATAAGACTGTAGCCATTGAAGGGGGCTGGAACATTCCATGGTATTTCTGTGGCTGACCAATCCATTCTACAATAGTTCATTTTCCTTCTAAGTCTTGGTTCAACTCCAGTCTAGGAGTCCTAGGGGACCTAATTCATTTGGCCCAGGGACTGGTCTAAATATGGCCTTCCCAGGATGGGTCAAGGAGTCCAGTTTGTATTACTATCAGCTATTTAAACCTTGAAGGGTGGCCCACATGAAACCAGCTTTTTGGAGAGGGAGGCATATTAGCCAAAGGAGTGAGAAGAGATTTATTTGACTTTAGATCCACAACGAGGCACCCTAAGAATCCTATTACAAAGAGATTACTGCCCAATCAGAGGAGCATGTGACTCTTGATCTCAGCATCATGAGTTCAAGCCCCAGATTGGGTATAGAGATTACTAAAAAAAAATAAATAAGTAAACTTAGAAAAGAGAGAGAGAGGGAGAGAGAGATTACCACCCTGAAGTTGGAAAGGCCAATTTGTGGGGAATGCTTAGGAGAGGGTGCAATAATTAGAAAGCCTCCTTTGAGTAACCAGTGTCTTCCCACTCCTAGGTCCCTCTGGTGGTATTCAAAAGGGAAAAAGAAATTGCCAGGAAGCTGGAGTTCGATGGCCTGTATATCACTGAACAGCCATCTGAAGATGACATCAAAGGGCAGTGGGACCGCCTGGTAATCAACACACCGTAAGTGTCCCCTGACCTCCCTCCCGAAAAGGAAAAGCAGTCTGTACTATAAATAGAATGACATGTTCTTAACCAGCCTCGGAGACTGATTAATATAAAGCTTTTTTTGGGGGGGGGGTTTCTAGGACTTATTTTCTCCACTCCCTTTCTAGTAAAATAGCCTATTGCCCCTCAAACACTTGTGTGTATCTCTGTGCATTTAATGGAGGACAGAGGACGTGACCAGGGAGGGCTGAGCATATTTAATGAAGACCAGAGGGCCCGGTACAGTATGACTTAGTTTTCCATGTTCAAGTCATACAGAATGTTTCCCTGGCCCGGGGGCTCTGAGATCATCGGATCAGCTTCTCCAGAGTTCCCATATGGCATAGCAGTTCAATGACAGCACCACCTCTGAAGTCTTCTCAGATAAGTAGCCTGGTTGGTACTAGAACTCCTCCCATTATCACTTGGTAGGCAGTTACTTGGGCAGTTAAAATAGGGCCATGCGGGGAGCGGGGGGGGGCTACAACCTATGGCGTGAAGCCTGCTGTGTTGGTAGGCATGTGTATAGTTAGTACCATAGTGAGAAAGAGCATTGATTCTCCAGCCAGAGGTGGGAGACCAGGTCAGCTCTGTCACTTAGTTGTCTGTGAAAGGCGCAAGGTAATGAAGCCTGCTGAGCCTCCATTCCCTCTTCACTAATAGAGGCACGAGAGTACCACCTCCTGAAGCCTGGAGGGTCAGCGAATGCGTATTACATGCTTGGTACAGTGCCTGGCACGGGGTAGGCATCAAGCTGTTCGTCATTCCCTTTCTCTACCTGTTCAAAAAATGGCCATCACCATTAGCGAAGGTAACACCGGCGTGTTCACAAATGGGAAAATGAGAGTTTTGAGATAAATTAACGTGCCGAAAGAGAAGAATACAGGGCGAGATATATAAACAGAAGTGACAGTGTTGAAACTCCTAGCTGTGGCGATTCAACTGTGCACGTCTGCAAACAACCACCGTGTGACCCCTGGGGAAAGAAAATCGCTCCTGATGCAGAGACGGTCAGGCAAACGGAGAGAGGCAGCTGTATAAAGGCACAACTGCAATCTTTAAAATAGCCTCTAGAACAGGAAGACTCTTCTCCTGGTGGGGGAAAGTGAGCATGCAAATCAGAAGCTGTCCNAGACCAGAACCACAGTAGAGCAGATCAACAGGACTAGAAGCTGGTTCTTTGAGAGAATCCATAAAATTGATAGACCACTGGCAAAACTTGTCCAAAAACAAAGAGAAAGGACTGAGATTATTAAAATTATGACTGAAAAGGGAGAGGTCACGACCAGCACCATTGAAATTGCAAGGATTATTAGAAACTTTTATCAACAGCTATATGCCAAAAAACTAAACAATCTGGAAGAGATGGAGGCCTTCCTGGAAACCTATAAACTACCAAGACTGAAACAGGAAGAAATAGATTTCTTAAATAGGCCAATTAACTATGAAGAAATTGAGTCAGTGATAAACAACCTTCCAAATAATAAAACTCCAGGCCCAGACGGTTTTCCTGGGGAATTCTACCAAACATTCAAAGAAGAAATAATACCTATTCTCCTAAAGCTATTTCAAAAAATAGAAACAGAAGGAAAGCTACCAAACTCATTCTATGAGGCTAATATTACCTTGATCCCCAAACCAGGCAAAGACCCCCTCAAAAAGGAGAATTACAGACCGATTTCTCTAATGAATATGGATGCCAAAATCCTCAACAAGATCCTTGCTAATAGAATCCAACAGTACATTAAAAGGATTATCCATCATGACCAAGTGGGATTCATACCTGGGATGCAAGCATGGTTCAACACTCGCAAATCAATCAATGTGATACATCATATCAACAAGAAAAGACTCAAGAACCATATGATCCTCTCAATTGATGCAGAAAAAGCATTTGACAAAATACAGCATCCTTTCCTGATTAAAACCCTTCAGAGTGTAGGAATAGAGGGTACATTTCTCAATCTCATAAAAGCCATCTATGAAAAGCCTACTGCAAGCATTATTCTCAATGGGGAAAAGCTGGAAGCCTTTCCCTTAAGATCAGGAACACGACAAGGATGCCCACTCTCGCCACTATTATTCAACATAGTACTAGAAGTCCTTGCAACAGCAATCAGAAGACAAAAAGGGATCAAAGGTATCCAAATCGGCAAAGAAGAAGTCAAACTGTCTCTCTTTGCAGATGACATGATACTCTATATGGAAAACCCAAAGGAATCCACTCCCAAACTATTAGAAGTTATAGAACAATTCAGTAAGGTGGCAGGATACAAAATCAATGCCCAGAAATCAGTTGCATTTCTATACACGAATAACGAGACTGAAGAAAGAGAAATTAGGGAATCCATCCCATTTACAATAACACCAAAAACCATACGTTACCTTGGAATTAACTTAACCAGAGACGTAAAGGACCTATATCCTAGAAACTATAGATCACTTTTGAAAGATATTGAGGAAGACATAAAAAGATGGAAAAATATTCCATGCTCATGGATTGGAAGAATTAACATAGTTAAAATGTCCATACTACCCAGAGCAATCTACACTTTCAATGCTATCCCGATCAAAATACCGAGGACATTTTTCAAAGAACTGGAACAAATAGTCCTTAAATTTGTATGGAACCAGAAAAGGCCCCGAATCTCCAAGGAACTGTTGAAAAGGAAAAACAAAGCTGGGGGCATCACAATGCCGGATTTCGAGCTGTACTACAAAGCTGTGATCACAAAGACAGCATGGTACTGGCACAAAAACAGACACATCGACCAATGGAACAGAATAGAGAACCCAGAAATGGACCCTCGGCTCTTTGGGCAACTAATCTTTGATAAAGCAGGAAAAAACATCCGGTGGAAAAAAGACAGTCTCTTCAATAAATGGTGCTGGGAAAATTGGACAGCTACATGCAAAAGAATGAAACTTGACCACTCTCTCACACCATACACAAAAATAAACTCCAAATGGATGAAAGACCTCAATGTGAGACAGGAATCCATCAAAATTCTAGAGGAGAACATAGGCAACAACTTCTATGACATCGGCCAGAGCAACCTTTTTCACGACACATCTCCAAAGGCAAGAGAAATAAAAGATAAAATGAACTTATGGGACTTTATCAGGATAAAGAGCTTCTGCACAGCCAAGGAAACAGTCAAAAAAACTAAGAGACAGCCCACGGAATGGGAGAATATATTTGCAAAGGACACCACAGATAAAGGACTGGTATCCAAGATCTACAAAGAACTTCTCAAACTCAATACACGAGAAACAAATAAACAAATCATAAAATGGGCAGAAGATATGAACAGACACTTTTCCAATGAAGACATACAAATGGCTAACAGACACATGAAAAAATGTTCAAAATCATTAGCCATCAGGGAAATTCAAATCAAAACCACACTGAGATACCACCTTACGCCAGTTAGAATGGCAAAGATAGACAAGGCAAGAAACAACAATTGTTGGAGAGGATGTGGAGAAAGGGGATCCCTCCTACATTGTTGGTGGGAATGCAAGTTGGTACAGCCACTCTGGAAAACAGTGTGGAGGTCCCTTAAAAAGTTAAAAATTGAACTACCCTATGACCCAGCCATTGCACTACTGGGTGTTTACCCCAAAGATACAGACGTAGTAAAGAGAAGGGCCATATGCACCCCAATGTTCATAGCTGCATTGTCCACAATAGCCAAATCATGGAAGGAGCCGAGATGCCCTTCAACAGATGACTGGATTAAGAAGCTGTGGTCCGTATGTACAATGGAATATTACTCAGCTTTCAGAAAGAACGAATTCTCAACATTTGCTGCAACATGGACGGCACTGGAGGAGATAATGCTAAGTGAAATAAGTCAAGCAGAGAAAGACAATTATCATATGATTTCTCTCATCTATGGAACATAAGAACTAGGA